>NC_092803.1:142746167-143053737 GCF_040954645.1 Diabrotica undecimpunctata
CTTACTTTTTTAATCGTAGAAGACACAAATTTTGAGTAAGAATTTGAATTTTGATTTTGAACAAGTAGAAATCTTCAGATTTTTACTTTTTGCGTTAAAGATTTTAATTTTCGCGATATTTTTGTATGTTTTAACAATTTCTATTTAACTTTAACAATTTTACAATAGAGGACGCTAGCTACATTTGGTTGTATTAAGTTAATTAAAAAAAATATTTTTCGCCTGAACTATGGGTAAAGTAATAAAAAATAAAAAGCCGTTAAATTCTACAAAAAAGTTAGTCTTATTTGATTCATATAATTCAATCGGTTTTCGAGTTATTTGCTTCTAAACAGTCTAGTGAATTTTAATGTTAAAATAAAAGATGTTATCTTTAACTATATAACAATAACAAATTTAGAAAACAAAAATAAAAACTTTAAAGTAAATATTCAAAATGCCCACTATTTACTTTTTTGAACACAATTGTGATCAGGTTTCGCAAAGATCTCTTAATATCAAATAAATCTTATATTTACGAATTTAGCCTAATTTAATTTTTCGTTTTTCTTTTTCAAATAGGTTTATGTCATTTTCAATGCATATATGATTTTAACCGTGGTTTAACGTACATTTTTTCAAGTAGGTTTATGTCAATTTTAGACAGTTTGTGTATCAATAAAACTTGCCATTACTCTTATTTGATAATAAGTAGAATAAGTGTTAAATTATTTAATAAGAAAAATAATGATTTCTCAAATAATGCCAATGCATAACCATTTTTCCAACAAGATGCGCCGTATGATTTGTGTTTTTGTACAACCAAATTACAGTGGAACCGCTGCGGCTCTAAGATATTTTCAATTAAATCCAATTCAAAGAAAACCCAACTACATACTGTTTCGAAATCTCTATAACTACCTACGAATAGGAGTCTTTACGTCCTAATAGTCAAAATGCTGTTACAAAAACTATTACTCTTCGTGTTATCCGTGTTAACGGATAAAGTTGGTTAGTTATTTTTATGTGTTAAGAACTGTATGAGACGAACAGAAAATTGATGGTTAAAACGTGGTTTTGTAATATGTTGATCATACATTACTCAACTTTTAACTGGAGAAGAAAAGGTCCTATCTGTTATAAAGCAACACTAGGTACATGAGAAATATAAAAAAGATAACTTATAAGTTCATGAGCTAAGGTGGGTAGATAAAGTTAATGGACTATTAGTGTATATTGACAAGATATGTAAGAACTGCAAAAGTAGAATGTTTGTAGGTGGCTCTGTTAAATTTAAGTAAAAAAGAAAATGTGAAGATTAGTCGTGTCGGAAAAAAGCATGGAAAACATTAGGTATAGGGGTCAGACCTGAAGTTTAGGTTAAATAGAAAGAAGTTGGGAAAGATAGAGAGTTTGATGTATTGATAATTTTAACCTATAACTTTTAACGGGTTTTTACCCAGATATTTAGTAGCTGAAAAATATGTACACCTAGTAAGTATTAACCACATTTTGTATTAATCTTGGTCAAAATATAAATTTCACGTTCTTTTTAACTAAAGTGGTTATATACTTTTAAAGACACGTTTTGTCTTTATGATGTAGATCGATTGGGTTTTTTAATTATATACCTTTTATAAAGGATTTTAATAATTTTTTTGTGATACATGGTATACAGCCAGCTACAGGAACTTAGCTTCCTTGTAAAAAATTCGTTAAACTTCCCGAGCTCGAATCAGTATCAATGCGGTGGTAAAGATTTAGGAGACGTTCGTTGTACTTTCCAAGTTTGAATTTGTATCAGCCCAAGTGTCTGATGAGGCTGGGATAGACCTAAATAACACTTTATTGATGCCGATTCGAGCACGGAAAGTTTAACGAATTTGTCCTCCTATGCCATATATTTATCCATTTAATTCAACAAAGCGATAGCAGCTTTTGTTAGAAGATTTAATGGTTTATGGTCGGTATGGACCTTACGTGAGATGGAGTGAGAAACATCTGTTTAAAAAGAGAGAGGTATATTAGGTCCGCCCTTTAAATCATCGAACATGCATGAGTGGATATAATAAAAAAATGGAAGTTCAACGTTGCCAAACTAATTGGTTTTATTTGACCTGTTGTTTTTAGCATTTGAACAATGTTCTAAGATAATCAAATTTGGGCGAAATGGATTTAAATGGCAGCTTACTGTTTTTTATTATGCCACAATTTCACTTTACAATAAGTGTAATACAACATTTTGATTTCCACTTTGGAAATCGTTTTATATAAATAGAATTAATAATGATTCGTATTTTAAGTACGATTTCCAAATTAAAAATCTAAACATCAAAATAAGCTTATTTTAAAGTCATATTGTGCCTTATTTACAATAAAAATAATAAACTGCATAAAACGCCACAATAAAAATACTTCATATAAAATTATTTGGCAACGTCTCATGTCGCGTAGTCAAAGCACCGAATCAAAGTAGGGACACAGATAACGAACGAGTAGAGGTACGTTGACGTTATTATCGTTAAGAGCGTAGGTGCAAAATTTCGGGCCGATGCTTTTTAAATGCATTCTTTTTTTTTCGATTCCTGAGAAAACTAATAAATATTTTTGAAAAATTTAAACGCAGAATGAAAGAATACATTATTACCGAGGGCCAAAAGTTTCTGAAAACTTCTATAATGTTTATTTTAATAAGTTACAGGGGTGAAAAAAAGAGAAAATTTAGTGTGATTTTGAATTTTAAATATCTCATTCAAATAAACTTTTTGTTTATTCTAAGGGACTTTCGGCCCTCGGTAATAATGCAATCTTTCATTCTGCGTTTAAATTTTTCAAAAATATTTGTTAGTTTTCTCAAGATTCGAAAAAAATTAAATTGGCCCGAAATTTTGCGCTTACGCTCTTAACGCAACTAAACTGATTTTCGTAAACAATAACTATGATTGTTTAACAGTAGTTTCAAGTAAAAGAGTACCTACATAAAGAAACATAATGGCTATTATCGTTTATGTGTATATTTATTGAAGTGAAAGAAACTAATGAAGGCTATATTTATTATAACTTGAAAAATAAACTAAACAATACAAATAGTAAATCGTACTTACATTTACATTACACGTTATTATTAAATCCCGAATCATCTAAATTAACATTTAAAAACATAAGTTCTTCTACTTTACTTCTTGTTAACCGTGTTCTTCTTTTATTTAAAGTTAAACCAGATTTTGAACATGTGTTCATATTTACAATACTTTATGAATATAGTGGTTAAGTTAGGATATACATGGCGATGGTTTTTCCACCATTGTAATGGAGTCTCGATACAGGTGTACGTTTAGATGAATCATGTCTAATTAATTAATCAAAAATACACCATGGACTTAAGTTATCTTTATCGGTTTCCTTTTCTTGTACTGGTTGATTTTCAATAGTACAATCTTCTTTTTCTTTTTTTATAGAAGTAACCAGCTTTTTAACTCTTTCTTTTGTTTTTTTTACCTGCATTTTTATCAGAAAATCTCTGCACTTTAAATCGTGAATCCATAAATGTACATAATGACAATGTGCCACTCTGTTCTATCCCTCTAAATCTTTTTTGCTAAACCCGATATTAGTAATTGTACTACGGCGGATACTATGGATGTAAGGTCACCGTTTGCTAAAATTTTATTGCAAGATTCTTGCAGGCAGCGTACCATAACAATCACTGAACTACCCTTCAAGTATTTTTGGCCACTCATTGTACTTGTTATTTCTTTAAAAGGTCGTAAAATTTGGGAAAGTTGAGAACAAATAATACAGTCTTCATTATTTAGATTTGGTCTAAGTCTAAGTATGTATTAATTAATACAAATGTGGAACGGATTGCCTCTTCTAACTCGGTTATTCTTTTTAACATGTAGTAGGTGAAGTTCTACCTAGTTTCCATGTCTTCTATTGGCCGTTTGGGAACTTTGTTATGTTGTAATTGATACTTTAAAAGCCTTTCTAAAGATAAGGTACTTTTTTTAAATGTATTTTTTTAGAAACTAAAATTTGAAATTAGTGAAATAATTTCACTAATTTTAAAAGCGATGTTTTCTGAATTATGGTTTCCAGAAAAATGGCAGCAGCCTAATAAAACCCTTTTAAATTCTAAATTTTAGGTTAAATATTGTCCTGTTAATGCCATGTAACTCTCAGTTACTCCATATATGTCCAGAGGTCAGCAGTAATACAGATATGTTCTACTTCTTTAACAACTTGTGATCTAATAATTTGCTCAGTTTTGATATAACATTCCTGAAGTAATGAACCTGACGTAATGAACAAGTTTTTCTTGTTGGCGGTTTATATCCAGGAATCCACCCTGCAAACTTTTTAAAAGCTCGTTCTTCAACTATGGAAAACGGATAAAACGAATCTTTGCATAGGTTAAGTAAATTCATATCTATTTGTTTCTTTTGTTCTAAACTAAAATTTTTATTAATTCAAGTATCCATCACCTTTTGACGCTTGGGTGGCGGTGGCAGTATGTTAGTACTTGTAGTAGAAGTAGTCGAAACGGACAGAAATGGGTCAGGAGAAGTTTCAATCATTGCAATATTCAGATAGTGGACCATAAAAGCTGCATCTTTTACAAATGCGCATTTTGTGAAAATAAAATTATTATTCTTATACTAGGTCTATAATTTTGACTAAGAAAAAGAATTCTTAATTGAATATTTACAATAAATAAATCCTTTGACGAACTATCAATAAAGATTTGAAATCGAAAATGCAGATCAATCGTAAATCGAAACTCATTCATTAATCAGAATACCTAGTTATAAAAAACAAAAGAAAGAGTTAAGAAGCTGGTTACTTCTATAAAGAAAAAGGAAAAGAAGATTGTACTATTGAAAATCAACCAGTACAAGAAAAAGAAAATGATAAAGATGACTTAAGTCGATGGTGTATTTTTGATGAATTAATTGGACATGACTCATCTAAACATACACCTGTATCGAGAGATACAAAAGAAGTCGACATGTATTTGTTTCATGATATGTTACCCACAAAAAATTTCGAAAGGAGATTGGAACTGTCCGTAGTGGAAAAACCATCGCCATGTATAAAACCATCGCCATGTATATCCTAACTTAACCACTATATTCATAAAATATTGTAATATTGTAACAAAATCTGTTCCTTGTGAACACATGTTTAAAATCTGGTTTAATTTTAAATAAAAGAAGAACACGGCTAACAAGAAAACTGGAAAAACTTATGTTTTTAAATGTCAATTTAGACGATTCACGATTTAATAGTGTGTAATGTAAATGTAAGTATTATTTGTATTGTTTAATTTATTTTTTAAGTTATAATAAATATATCCTCCGTTAGTTTCTTTCACTTCAATACTTATACACATAAACGGTAATAGCCAATATGTTTGTTTGTGTACTCGCTTATTTGAAACTACTTGTAAACAATCAACTAGTTACAGTTTACGAAAAACGGTTCCGATAAAAATGTCAACGACCCACCTCTAGTTTCTTAGCTATATTAGGATCGAAACCAGAGATATTTAAAATATCTCTGATCGAAACTAATCGTCTCACTAATGGTCAATACGCGTCAATGAGAAATAGGGAGGGGAGACCAAGGGGAAATATGATTGTTATCTTTGTCGATTCGCTGAGAATATGATTTTATATCTATGTTAGATAGCCTGTTAAATTTTACCATACCGACCATAAACTTTTACCTACACTGTATATATTATATATATATATATATATATATATATATATATATATATATATATATATATATATATGTATATCAAGTTATTATATTGATATTTGAGTCCAACGGTATTATATTATATTACATTTCAGGTTACATCTAAACTGGTTGCAGTAACAATTTACAGAAAGGAATTATTAGAACTAGTGGAGATCCGAAAACTATACTGGCCAAGAAACAAATACGGACAAGATTTGATAAAACACGAAAAGAAAGTTCTTTCTGTAGTCGTAAAATTATATATAGTTTTCTCCATATTTACTCTGTTTACAAATATACTAGTAGATTCGAAACCATTTTTAGTGCACCAGCTACCATCCATGAGCTGGATTCCACCAATCAAACATGGATTTCTGATCGTTGCGTTGTTGCAATGTGAAAGCCAAACATTTTTGTGTACGCTTCTATACGGATACGATTTTATTTTTATGCTTACTGCAATAGAGTTAACAATGCAGTTTAAAATACTTAATCAGGCTTTTAGAAACATGAAAACGAAACATGATATGTTAGAATGTGTGAATTATCATCGCTTGCTTTTGGGGTAAGTATGAAATTTTTTTTAAAAGGCATGAAAGCTTTTTACCGATGTATGATAACATTTAAACGTAATAAACTATTTTCCAATGATACGTTACCAAAGTGTAAGTACATCCCTTTACACTATCACCAACTTGTATGGACAAATATCTGATAAGGATTTACAGTTGTAGTAGTATACCAATACAACAGGTTATTTCAATTTCTCCTTCATACAACGTGCACATGAAAACTGGACATTTAGCTGGCGATCATAGTTTTCTCCAAGCAAAGATAAGAACTACTAGATATTTTGAAACGAAGAATAAAATACATAACACCAGGTTTTAACGCAAATATAAAAAAATATAGGAATTATGACCAGATAATGCTGATATAAACAAAAAAAAATTGAAAATTTAAACATCTTACTAACTGATGAATAAGTAAAAGCAAGAAAATAAATAGCATTCAAATAAAAAACAAAGAAGAGTTTCATACTCAAAAATAGTAAATAAAATAAGTCTCCTATGGAACAAGTAGAAAGATAAACCTAAGGAAGAGATCGGAGAAGATAAAAATAAAATTGCTTAAACTACATTTGGACAATTACTAGCGTTATATTCATTTATGTTGCAATTTCAGCTTAGATAGTTTTTCATGTGAAAGAAAAATGCGGAAAGGTGTATTTTAAAAATTAACTATGATTAAGGTATGGTTTTAGATTTGTGATGATGATAGTTATGATTCAAAAAAATGTCTTGAGAGTTTGGATTATACGTGGCAGTTTTGGAAAATTGATTGTTGAGAATAATTTAATACGTAGTTGAATAAGCTATTGTCCTAGGATGTAATGATAATAAAATGGGCTTAAGTTTTTACTTTAATTTTTCCATTAGATTTTTGTAATACATTTCCACATTTGGTGGTCGATAGATCTGATAGATAGTCGGTTATTTGTAATCCTGGATAACAATATATTATTAAACAGGTTGATTAAGGACATTAACTTCTTTTATGTTCTTTTAGCAATCTATATTTGTAGATTTTATTGCTACAACTTAATGTTTGGTTGGAACTGACTTTTGTTCTCGTGTAATTTGTAATTACAATTTTGTTATTTTTAATGGATGACATAGTTGTGACGTACTGGCCATTATTATTGATTTTTAATACATAGTGTAATCATCTTTAAGAGTTCCGTCCTCCTCTTGGTATTGTGAATAATCTTTATAAATATACTCCTCTTCTTTTAGATTAGTAGACAAAATGAAACAACCATATTCCATGGTGTTTTTCTTTGAATTTCTGCAATCTACAGTGGAAATATCAATGCAATTGATACTGGTAACCCAACAGTAAGTAAAAGTTTGGTTGATAATTTCGTATTCCTACAAAACAGTACCGAAATTAAAATATATTTATAAGTTGATCAGACATCCTGGTGGGCCAAACAACAATCTTTTCATAGTAACTGTTTTAATAGATGAACACATAGCAATCATACAGCAAAAAGTTGAAACTGTAAAAGGAATGTTCTAAAACATCACTTCTTATCGTGAAATTTGTAATAACAAAGGCCACTATGACTTAACGTTGGACAAACATTAAATAGATAACTTATAGTTGAGGCGTCTGAGAACTTATTTATGCGTAAGGGAGTTCCAGCTGCATCACATTTTCATCTCATTCAGCAAAATGAGCAGGCTGAGACAAGGTCAGTCATTATTAAATTCGTGCCTGTCAATATTTTCTATATATATATATAATAACGGATTTATTACGGCTGTCGCCGCTTCTCCGCCCCCAATTTACATCTTTTTCTGTCATATGCAGTTGCCTCTTCTAAGTCTCTTGTCGCCATTGCTTCATCAATATCGTTGCGCCAACTTCTCCGTGGTCGTCCTCTCTTTCTTCTTTCAGGAGGAATCCATTCCAGTACTCTTCTAGGCCATCTGTACTCTGGCATTCTTTTAACATGTCCGAACCAGATTAATTGTTTTCTTTCTATGTCATCATTGATATTTCTCTCCATTTTCATTTCGTTTCTTATTTGTTCATTTCTAACTCTCTTCAGTTTCGATCCATCGCAGCTTCGTCTCAGATAATCCATTTCTGTCGTCATAAGTTTGTTTCTATTAGCTTTGGTGACGTCCCATACTTCCGAACCGTAAAGTGTAATACTTTGGACTATACTACCGTAAATGTGTTTTTTGGTTTCTCGTCGAATTGTTTTTTGCCAGAGAAGAGAGTTCAAGGCACGGGTCGCTGCTCTGCCCTTGTTTATTCTTTCCCTGATTTCATCTGCGTTATTTCCCTTCTTGTTGAAAATGACCCCCAAATATTTGCAGGATTGCACGCCTTTGATTTTGTCGTCTTCCAAGACTAGGTCACATATTTCATCTGTTCCCACTGAGAGATATTCACATTTTGTTATATTCATGTTTAGACCTGCCACCTCATTTTGTTCTTGTAGTTTTCTTACCATATAGCTAAGATCGTAGCTGTCTTCGGCAATTACTACCTGGTCATCCGCAAAGAAAAGTGTATTTAGCTTGTTTTCTTCCACCGTTATTCCCATGTTTCTACATTTTTTTACCCATTTCACTAAGGATCTGTCCAAATAGATTTTAAATAAGGTGGGTGACAGACAGCAGCCTTGTCTTAGTCCTTTTGTTGTTTGAAAAGGAGAGGTGATTTCTTGTCCCATTTTAATTCTTGCAAAGTTTTGTTCGTAATATTTTTGAGTGGCGTTAATAAGGATTGGGTTTATTTTCAAGTTGCCCATTTCTATCCATAGTTGGGAGATCGGTACACTGTCATATGCTTTTTCCAAATCTATTAAAGCTATATGAGTTTCTCTATTTCTCTGCACTCGTTTTTCCATTGCAATTTTTAATGTGAAGATATTATCCATAGTGGAGCGTCCGGCCCTAAATCCCGCTTGTTCTTCGGTTTGTTAGTCTTTAATATCATTTTCTATCAGGTTTCGTAGTACTTTTGAGTATAGTCGGCCTATAGTAGCAATTACTGCGATCCCTCTATAGTTTTTAGGATCCATCTTTGTGCCTTTCTTGTGTATTGGAGAGATATACGATTGTCTCCATTCTTCTGGACCTTCTTCTCCATTTAAGCATCTTTCGAATAATTTTCGGATCATCTCAAACAGTTTTGATGATCCATACCTAATCAACTCTGGATGTATTCCGCCTGGGCCTGGAGATTTTTTTAATTTCATTACCTTAACTGCTTCATTCACTTCTTCTATTGATATTTCGATTCTTCCTTCTACTTCCACTTGTTCATTTGTCTGTTTAAACCTTTCTCTTCTCTCTGTTAATAAGTTCTCAAAATGCTCTACCCATGTGTTCTCTGGTATTCTATTTATTATGACTTGGTTTTTTGTCGTTCTCATCGTTTTTATAGTTCTCCAGGCTTCAGAGCTCTTTGTCCCTCCTATATGGTTGTCTAGGTAATGGCATTTTTGTTCCCATGTACTATTTTTCTTTTTAACCACTTTTCGCTTGACTTCTTTATTCAAGTTTTTATATTGTTGTTTTGTATGTTCCTCTCCCTGTTGTAATAACTGTAGATATACTTCCTTCTTTCTTTTTATCTTTTCTTCCACTTCTTTATCCCACCAATATGGTTTATCTACTCTTCGTACCTGTGGCCCTAAGGCTTCTAGCGCTGCGTCTTTCATGCAGTTTTTTATATGTTCGTATTCATCCGTCGTTGATCTGTGTGATTCCTGTAGTTTTTGTGTTAGTCTCCAGGAGTAAAGTAACTGTGTGCTCTCGTTATCTAGATTATCTAAGGTGTACGTAGTTCTCTCTATTTTTTCTCTGTGTTCTTTGTTGATGTCTGTGTGGTTCCTGTCTACGAATGGTGTATATATTTTTCCTATTATCAGGCAGTGGTCCGAGCCGCACTCTGCTCCTCTATTCACCTTTACGTCCTGTACTCTTAACTTAGTTTGTTGTCTTGTTATGAAATAATCTATTATCGATTTTAGACCTCTTGTGTGCTGATACCAGGTGTATTTATGTATGTTCTTGTGGGCGAAAAAACCATTCAAAATCTTTAACTCATATTGTTGGCATATATTTATGAGTCTTTCTCCGTTGTTGTTAACAGTTTCTTCTTCATGCATGCCTACCACTTTACTTTGAACTTGTTTTCCTACTCTGGCATTCAGGTCTCCTCCGCATGTAATCTCATGGCTGTTAGGAATTTCGTTCAGGATTTTTCTAAAGTCTTCTTCAAAAGCTTCCTTTTCTTGCACTGAGTAGTCATCATTTACGGCATATACCCCCAGAATTGTTATTTGTGTTCCTCTTAGGAGAACCGTCACTTTAATAAAACGTTCGTTGTATGCTTCCCAAGATTTAATATATTTTTCAAATTTCTTGTATCATATCTTCAATATTTTCCAAAGATATTGAAAAATAATAAATATGTATAATAAATATATATTTATTATTTTTCAATATCTTCAATATTTTCTATACACTAGACAATAACTATAGTCAATATACAACTTTCATTTCTTTATAATTGTAGATTTGTTGACAACCCTTTGCCACAAACTACATAAATATCACCACGCATTTTATTTCTATGGAGTTTATTTGAATTCATAAGTAGCATGTTATTGTAATTTCAAGTTTTTGTCTGTTATCAGATATTCTTAGGTATATAAAAAGAATAAAAAAGAAAATCAAAGAATAACAAAAGAATTTACAACAATATTCAGAGACTAATAGGAACCAAAATAAGAGAGGCCAAAAAAAAAATTGATTAAAGTCACAGTGTGAAGAGATAGAGCTGTTGGAACAAAAACACGATACGTTTAATATGCATAAAAAGGTTAAACAAGCAGTCTTCAGAAATCCAATACAGTTAGCAAACTGCAAGATCAACAGGGAAACATCATCACAGATAAAAATCAAGAAATTTGCATTTGAGCCAAATACATACAAGAACTCTTTAGTGATAATAGATCCAAACGACCTCTATCGAAGAAAACAAAATCCGCATCCTGCATTGATTTCCAGACCATCAGTAATGAGCCTTATTTTAAAGTTATTTCTAAAAATCTCACAGCAAAGGATATAGACTATGCAAAGAACGAATTAGCCGCACGCAGTTTAGTTTTCGAAATGCAGTGGGTACGAGAGAGGCTCCCTTTAGCATACAAGTGCTATTACAACGATATGGATACCTGAATCGTGATATATATGCATGCTTAATTGATTACCATAAGAAGTTCGATAAAGTAAAGCACAAGCTAAGGAAGATATTAACAAATATGGGAATAAACACCCGTGGTCTAAAAATTATCCGATTATATCAAAATCAAACATGGGGTATAACAGGGTTGCATAACATTACCCCTGCTGTTTAACATATACTCTTTCAAGAAGCAGGAGAGAATGTTGAAACTGGAATTTGAATTAACGGAGAACGTAGCAACATTAGATACGCGGATGACATGATGATATTCGCTAGCAGTTCTAAAGCTCTCTGGGAGTTAATAAATAGAATCACAGAAGTATGTCAACAAATAGAAAGAGTGAAAACATACACCTACATTGGTGCAAACGTCACTGAAAATTGGGGCCATTCCCTAGAAATCAAATGTAGGATAGAGAAAGCAAGACCTACATTTCAAAAATTGGCTAAGTTATTTAAATGATTTGAAAGTCATGATTTATTAATACCCATAAAAATACGATACTACGGTTACTACGATATTAAATCTTTCCTATACTCTTGTACGGAGTTGAGTCATGGACTCCCAGAAGCTACCTGCAAGAAAATTAAGGCTCTCGAAGTGTGGTTTTTTGGTCGAATCCTGAAAATATCTTATACTGACCACGTTATACTAATCAGAACGTTTTATTCAGAATACAAAAAAGAGATCATGAGGAACAGCGAAAGATATAGATTGCTGCAACTAATTTTACAGAAATAGTAGAAGGAAAGTGAGGACCAGAAAGGCTAAGGATTTCCTGGCTGAAAACTCGATATACGTGGTTCAACATAACAACCACAAATCTTTTCAGATAAGCATGTGCAAAGTACAGTTTGCCATGATAGTCACCAACATCCAAAATGGATAGGTACTACAAGAAGAAGAAGAAAACAATATAAAATTTTAAATCCAGAGAATGGAAAGACCCATCTACATATTTTCCCATCTTAAGTGACAACTTACCACAGATGTTATCTACTTTGATGACTATGAAAGCAAAGCATTTAATAGTTACTTTTTTTATGCACTTTATGATAGTCGATATGTGCTAAATAAATCTCTCAGAAAAGAATTTCATAGCTTAGAAGTATGTAAGGCAGTCTATGCCCCAGAAGCAGAAACAAAATCTCAGCCTCTGTATTTGAAACACATTTACTTGTAGTGAAAATTACATTTTATACTTGCTTTTTTCGTTTTAATTTTCAAAATAAATATTGTTAAAATGATCTCTTACTGTTTATGAGTGACGGAGATTTACACTGTTTATTATTTACAAATGTTCCTCTGGGAATACCCTCAAAATAGTAAAAACCAGACTAGAGAAGGACGATACATTGAACAAAACTGAATGTACCAGATATATTGCAGCTAATAAAATTATTAACTGACATTAAACATCTAGTTTCAATTAGATTTTGATAAACAAGATTTTGGGTTAACCATGGCTCTTCATTATCTCTATTCTTAGCAGATATATTCATGTAAAACTTTGAAACCGATATTATGTACAAAAAGGACAAAAACCCACAGTATGGTAGAGATATGTAGATGATGGCTTCCCCATATGGCTTAATAGACTAAAAGCCTTAAATAAATTTTTGATGAACACCAACTACAAAGTAAAATCAATAAAATTATAATGGAAAAGGAAAACGACAGCTCACTAAAATTTTTGGATATGGTAATAACAAAGAAATATATAGAATAAGTAATTACACCTTACACAAAAACAACTCACAGAAAAAGATATTGAAATATCTTTTTTTTGATTTGAAAGATTTGAAATCACAACATAAACATTAAAAAGTGAATTATCAAATCACTTTAATACATGCTCGAATGAAAATGCTCTTTGTGGAGAAAAAACAACGCATTAACATTAAGTTTAATTAAAAATGATTCTCTACTGTTATTTTCAAATAAGTAATTCCATAAGATCGAAGAAAGAACACAACAAAATATAAGAAAATAGAAGAAACTAAAAAATAACAACATATGTAAAGGTTTATAAGAAAATTTTAAAAGACTAAGAAATAAATACAATATTACAACAACATTTCAAACATACTGAGATTATTTTATTCAAAGCCAACCCCAACAACCCAAAGTAAAAATCAAAGAACTATATGTATAAAATAACTTTTAAACGCAACAACTTTTCCAGTCAAATCTGAAACTGACTCACAGAGCCCAATGGAAAGATGCAGTAATAGTTACAAAAGAAACAGATAAAACAGTAAAAAGAGGAAAATCAAGAAAGCAGCCCATATCCCACTAAATCATCAAATTGTGTTGAAAACACATCATTAGAATACAGCAAGTTCTGGATACCAATACTGAGAGAAAAAGTTACCAGTAGGAATATACTAACACTAACAAGATAACAGCAGGCGATAGGCACAGCATCTATAATCCACTATAACATAAAGATCATAATTTGATATCAATTAGAGGGTTATATGGTTATTAGGTATGGTAGATCGGAGTCGAGCCCATGTATGAGCCCTTCAGAGACTTAGACTTCCTAAGACGGGTCAATTATATCACCTCTATCATACGTACTAGGCCCATACGGATATAGTTTTAGGCGTTTCTGAGACTCAGGCTGCTTTAGGCTCCCATACCATTCCGAGCGTCTGGGAAGGGCGTAGGATTTAGGCCAATGCCGGGCACTTCCAGAGGACATGTGAGAAGATTTCCTCCTATTCATTATAAAGATGGTACCGTGGGCCATCCGCCAATCCAAAAGAAGAAGGTACCGCCTGAGTCTGTGGTGGCTGGTAAGCATATTGACCACCAGAGAGCATCTTCTACGGTCTAGAAGGAGTTGGGCTATAAGACTTTTGGATGTCCCCACTATGTGGAATCTAGCCTATCTTATATCTCAACAATGGGCTTAGGAGTCCTAGAACCTTTGCAGAAGAAGCTTATTGAGACTACCCCGACCAGTACTTAAGGACAATCCAATCACAGGTTCGGGTCCCACAGGCAAAGTGGATGAGCCCTGTCTTGCCAGGGTGCCGGCCAGTTCGTTTGCTTTCACGCCTGTGTGTCCCAGTACCCATACCAAGTTAACCCTATTGGTCAGTGCAATATCAGTAAGTCATCTTTTGTACTCAAGAACCAGCTTAGAACTAACTTTGGGCGCTTCTAAAGCCCTTAGTGCTGCTTGATTGTCAGAGCTGATAGAGATGGTCCTGCCTGAATAAGACCTATCTATTATATCCTGAGCACATACCAGGATCGCAAAGATCTCGGCCTAAAAGACAGATGCATGGGAGCAGAGAGCCTGGCCAGATTCAAATCCGATTCTTCTACCACATACTTCAGCTTTCAATCACATTTCGAAAAGTTTCTTGATCTAGTTGTTTTCCGATTCTTTCAGGAGAACTTCCTCAACATGTTTCATAGGGGCTAACGATTCTTCAAGGGCTTCTCGAGTATATCCCAAATGTGTCCAATGGGATTTAAATCTGAACCCCTCGCGGGCGACTCTATAACCTGAATATTGTGGGTAGTCAAATAATTTTGCACTATCCTGGCCACATGCAGTCTCGAATTATCTCGCTGAAGGATAAATTCTAGGTTCATATTTTTAGCCAATGGGGCAACATGTGGTTCAACAACTTCGTTAATGTGCCGCTCTGCTGTCATGGCATTAGAATTAACCTTAAGTGAGTGCTTCCGGTACCATTCCTAAACGAGCCCAAGGTTCATCTGGGCGACCTCATGCACCGTTTCCGGGAAGAACCCCTCAACCAGTTTAACTACGTCATCAGCGTAGGCTTGCACATATATACCTTGTTTGAACATTCGCTAAAGAAGGCCGTCAACCACCAGACACCACAGCAGAAGGGACAAAACTCCTCCCTGAGGGTAACCACGAGATGCCGACATCCGAACGCAACAACCGTTTCGATGCGTAGCTATATGCCGCTGAGAATGGAATTACTGGATCCACCTGATCAATCTAGCACCCGCTCCACCCTATATACAAAGTGATGCATGGGCATTTCACATAAAATTCCAGCCTGGTAGGCGTATTGACGTGCATGCAAAGGACTATCTATAATTGCTCCATCATGTATAAACCGGTTCACCAGTCTCTCTAGAGCCTTTCGAAGAAAGGATGAGAGACTGATTAGTCGGAACGATTTAGCGAGGTTAAAATCAGCTCTACCCGGTTTATGAATAAATACGATCCTAGACCTCCTGCAGGGTCAAGGAATATACCCTATCGCAAGACAGGCCCTAAATATCTTGACCAGTGTAGGGGCAACAAGGTCCAGACCCTGTTGAAGTAGAGCCGATATAATGTTGTTCTTACTGAAGACTTAAAGCGGGCGAAACCTTTAACAGCCCAGCACACTTTCGTTTACGATACTTCCTCCTTCGCTATCCGAAATTAACCCATTTGCATAAGCCTACTCGTAGTGAGGCTATCCCTGCCCTCCGCAGAGTAAGTCCTTAGGGGCCTCTCGTCAGTGGAAGATAGCCTTCCACTGAGAAAATAGCCTTCCACTGGGAAGATGAACCTGACCCTCTCCCGGAGTCGGATCTTTGGAGAGGGCATGATGGATCTGAGCTGCAGCGGACATGTGCTTCACGCTGTCCTAGTAGGCTCTCTCAATTGGAGAATATAACAATACCTTTCAGAATTTTCTGCCCCACCAGTGCAAACATGGCTGATGCCTATAAGACCGAGGCCAAATAAGTCAACTGTCAAATTTGTAATCTCACCTACCTTTAATCATAAACATTTATAGGTTAAAGATCATTTTCACAATTTTTATTTCAGTTTTTTCCTTAGAGTAGGGAATTCTACTCGTCAAAGGAGTGACCGCAACTATAACAACAGTGAAGCCGAGTGAGCACCAAACACGTGTACCAGTGGCGTATCACCTAGGCCAATAAAAACAATAAAAAACTACATAATTAAATTCCAAAAAATAGTAATCATAATTTTAGTTTAATTTTCTATTTTTATTAATTTTTCATAACATTATGCAAGACGTACCCAAAAGATTTAAAAAAATGACAGTTTTTTAATTTGTCGATCTTTTATACATAGGTCGAAATAAACCAGGATTAGGGATTAGGGGATGTGATAGAAGCAAACAACTTTTTGAATTATCGATATATTGTCTACTAAACAGTATTCATTTGTTATATTTATTTCGAATAAAATTATCAAATTCATTTTGTTTTTTTGGTATAAAATGTAATCTTATATATAAATATTTATCCATTACTGCTTCAATTAAAAAATATATATGATTTGAAGCACGGCCTAAAATATGTTCTTGTAGATTGCAAAAATATTGTTCAAATTGAACGCAGTTGAGCATGATTTTATTTTTTAGAATAGAGATAAAATTGGGGTTTCCTAAATTTTGCTCGTTTATTCTTAAAAAATGTTCCGATGTTTTGCAAATTGCAATCACATCTTTGGACGGATATGTTAATCCTCCTTGATTTTTTTGTAATTAATGAGGTTAAATAATTTAATTTGCTTCCAGACAATCTACACAATCTACACATTTTATTGTGCTTTGCAATTTTCAGGCTTCAAAACCTGCTATGTAAGTAATTATTTGAATGGAACACTTACTAATTACAGTCGAATTCATTATGTAGTCATGTTCGCTCCAAATAGTTTCTAAAGATTGTTCATAAAATGTTTCTAATAATCGAGCTTCAGGTGAACAAATATTCAACTCAAGTTTTTTAAATCGACATAAACCACTTAAAATAGGAATATCGTCCAATGGAACACAATTTCCTAAACCACCAGATCGAATTTCACTACGCACTAACAACCTTTTATAAGCAGCAGTGAATTGTCTGGCAGTAGAAATATTATTCCATCACCCTTTTGATCTTATACTAAAAAAAAAGTTCAACGTGATCTTGACTAACTTTGTACAAAGGAAGGTAATGTAATAATTTTTTCTGAACAACAATGTCGTACAATCCAAGAGCACTTTTTAAAGAGACGATAACTCCCAAAAATCCAGTTTTTTTCCCGAATCGGTTACTAACTGTCCATTGTCAAATTTAAGATGTGAGAAGTACGTAATAGCCTCTTGTACAAACTTTTTTGTTTGTTCTATATTACTATCACATAATGCTTTCTTAAAATGTTTTGCTCTTACTGAACGACTGTTTAAAATATCAAAAACATTATTTGTAATTTGTATAAATTTTATAGTAGCTTCACAACCGGAAAATTCCTTTAACTTTAATTCATTTAAACAAGAAGAAAGATTTCATTTTCGTAGTTGCAATAATATATTTTATAAATCCCATTATAAATTAATTTAATCATACACCACTGGTAAAATGGTGCTTCTTTATGCTGTTTTTAAGTTTACATGTGAATTTTTCGAAATTTATAACTAAAACATGTAATTTTAGTTATGTAATTAGGTACATTAAGGTGTTGTTTTTTAAATAAATAACAGTTTAAAAGGCAATATGTAAAAATAAAGGAGTATTTAGTGTATTTTCATCTACGCACTCATAACAAAAATATTTATTTACATGCGAAATGTAACTTCCACTTCATTCTTTCTGTTGTTGCTTTTACAACCGTAAGCCGAACACATAACCATTTTAAAGAGTTAAAAAAATTGCTACTTTTCACTCAGAAATCGCACAAAAATAATTAACAAAACGAGTTGTGTCAATCCGAAAATGAGCACCAAACGAATGGCGGACAGGGTAAAATCGGCTTCACTTTCGCTTGAAGGCTAGATGGCGCGTTACCTCTCCTTTGACAAGTAGAATTCCCTACTCTAAGGTTTTTTCTAAACGATTTCGAGATTGGACATCTAAATGTCAAAAGAAAATAAACAATTGTGGTTTAATTCCATTCAAAAATTAATGTGCTAAACATGCCACAACAAAAGAGTTTTAGGACCAGAAATTGAATTCATAAACACTAGTTATGTCACTAAATGTCAAAAGAAAATAAACAATTGTGGTTTAATTCCATTCAAAAATTAATGTGCTAAACATGCCACAACAAAAGAGTTTTAGGACCAGAAATTGAATTCATAAACACTAGCATTTTATTGCGATTTTCACATTATTATTTATCGTCAGACATGCGCACTTGTGTATAAACTAAAATTTGTGGTTTGTGTAATAGCATTATATATTATTTCGGTACTGTTTATTGTATCGGATGCTTTATATTATAATACAATTTTTTCTTATCATAGAAAAGCAGACGCTTCTTTAAAAATAAAAGGATGTACGTACGCTACCATTTTATTGTCACAACTGGCAATCTTCTGTTTTCCTTCTGCAATGCTGCAAGATGAGGTATGTGTAATACACAATTTCTAATATAAAAATTAAGTAATTCAAATAAGATAGGATATTTAGTCGTGGAAGGCATAATAATTTTATTAAAAGTTGCAGCCCATTTAATTCGTGCATACACTTAGGGTGTATTTAGTTTCAACCTTTTTAGTAGAAAATCCATTTTGACATGGGATAAAATTCTACAAAATCAATTTTAACATAAAGGTCTTACCTAAAAGTTAATCGAAATGATTTGCTTTATCTTTGTTGCTCTGTTGAAATTAATAAATAACACAGATACAATGTTACAGATGATATAAAAACGAGGTAAAATTTATACTTTCAAATTTAACTGTGACGGTTTGATATTATTCTATTATTCGAAAATCAGGGACATTGGTAATTTCATGATCCACAGAAAAGTTAAATTTGACTATTACTTTAGGGGAATATGGGGATTAAAATTGGATTTAGGACATCTTAATAGCCAGGTATTTGATTCTTTTTAGTTCGAGCAACACCCATCACTCGGACCAGAGGATCTGTACCTGTATTAAGTTACTCTCCGGGCGTAATCATCTTAATAACACCCTTCGTGCATAAATCACTATTAAATAATTGTTTTTAATTAATTATGAAGCGCGTATGGCAATGTACAATGAAAATTTAAACCAACAAAAACTATATTTATAAATCCATTTGGGATAATTTTTAAATATTTTAACAAAAACTTCTTTTTGTAAAATGGTATACAATTTTTAAAAATTATCCTAATAGCACTATTTTAGCAACACTTTTTTTATTAATAATTCTTCCATAACTTTACATGTTTAAAAATGTCAATTTATAATGAATATGAATAACTAATCAAGAAGAAAGTGATTTTTACATTCATTTTTAACATTTTTTTTTTTTTTACTAAAGACACAGAAGTGTACTTACATTAAAATCTGGTCAGTAAGACCAATTATCAATTTGTTTCTAAATTAAATTACTAATGAAATCTTAAAATTAGGTGTCTACTCACTAGTATCTTTCCTATTATTTCTAATAACTAGCATTAAATTTAGCATGCATACTCGCATAACACTTTACTCTGCTTTTCACTCACTCATTATACCAGTTCAAAAGGCTTTGTTCTTTTGAGCCTTCTCTCTAGGTTCGTATTGTCGAGGAGCTGGATAGCCTCGACGTTTACATGATGATGGAGTCGTTGTTCATGGCTCCTTGCGAATTTCTTGATTATCTGATTGACGTCTTCCATCTTGAGGTCCCGGTGAAGGTTGTTGTTCCTAACGTACCAAGGCGCATCTACGATGTTCCTCAGCACTTTATTCTGGAATATCTGGATTACTTTGATGTTACTAGGCTTGGCACAGCCCCAGAGTTGGCAGCCATAAGTCCATACTGGTCTCAGTACTTGTTTATAGATTAGGAGTTTATTATTTATGGATAGAGAGGAATGTCTTCCCATTAACCAATACATTTTCTTGTAGCGGATGCCTAGTTCTTCTCTTTTCTTCTTCACGTGAGCTTTCCAGCGAAGTTTTGCATCAAGAGTGATCCCCAAGTACTTTGCTGATGTTGCAATAGGCACTTGGACATCATTTATTCTAATTGGAATATTATTAATTCTCTTATTGGTAAAATTTATATGGACTGATTTATTCTCATTCAGCTTAATTTTCCATTTTTTGGTCCATTCATGGATTTTATTTATTGAATTTTGTAGTTTTTCTGTAGCTTCTTCGACGGTGTCACTTACCGCTAAGACAGCAGTGTCATCTGCGAAGGTAGCTATGGTGTCGTCTTCTAGTTCAGGTATATCACACGTGTATATTAGGTATAGGACTGGACCCAATACACTCCCTTGTGGAACACCTGCTTCAATATCCTTGAGATCAGTGTATGCATCTTCTTGTTTAACTCTAAAATGTCTGTTCGCTAGATATGATTGTAATATATTTGAATATTGTTTAGGCATGAATGATTTAATTTAATTTAATTTAATTTTAACAATTTGATGCAAATTTTAGGCAGAGATATGTTCCAATGCAGTATATGAATCTGAATGGTATGATAAAGGTCAAAGTTTTAAGAAAGATACACTTTTTTTAATGCTTGAGTCACAAAAGAAAATTGCAATAGATGCACTGGGATTTTTTCAGGTTGGCCGAGAAGCATTTGTTACTGTAAGTATATAATTTATATTCAAAATTCAAAATACACGGAGACTAAATATATTATCACATTAATAGTAATATTCATTTCACGGATTTTGTCCAATAAGTGTAATCATACTCACACAGTAGAAAGGCAGATTCTTAAGAACACTTTAACCTTTAACCTCAGTAGCTAAGCAAGCTGGGTACTGGATTCTGGTCAATATTCGCACAGCCTCTGATCAGCTTTTGAACAGATCTAGAACAACTTTCAATAGTTCTGAATGGATCTTGGACAGCTTTGACTAAGTTTAAAACAGCTTTGAACAGGTTCTCATTATGTCTTACTAATTTAATATGACAAAAAGTAATTAAAGTAGTTAGACGAAAATTTTTTACGCATTATCTCGTGTGTTTAAATATTTTTCTTATGCAATTGCTAACGTCTTCCAATTTTTTTGGCAGTTTTCATTATCATTGCATACTGGGATGGGAAATATATTGGTCCGCTACGAAAGGTTGTTTTAACTTTGTTCGCTATAGTTGAGTGAGCTGTATCAGCTTCGTTTTTGTTATGACCTTTAATCGCAAATTTATGCATAATTATTTTTAGTATTACTGTAAATTGGACAAACTTCGAATTGGTCCTTTATAGTATATTGAAAAATAGCTCAGTATTGCCAGTAGCTAACTCATGGGACGTTTGCCTTCTTTCTTTATTTCAGATAATCCCTGTGAAGTTCGGCGATGGATATGCCGCTACCAATATACTCTCGTGAACTTTCAGAACTGCAATAATGACTTGGAATTCTTGAATTTATTTTATGCGAACTATTGCATTATTCCCGAGATCTTCATCCAACTTCCGATCGTTTTCATGCTTGCTTCTCATTTCTAAACAATCCCAAAGATCAGTCATAGGTGTTATTAAAAAAAAATTTGTAGACAGGAATTTTTCTTCTTTTTTCATTAACTTTATTAATAAGTATGCTTAATTGGTACTTTTTCCCTTTTACTATGCACTGATGTTTTAATATTTTGTAATAACTGCTTGTCTTCTATCTTTTATAAACTCCCTCTGTCGTTGCAAGTATTCCGTTCCCCAAAACATTAATGTTAATAAATATTAAATAAAAATCGAATTATCTGCCAATGATTCGGTTCTAAGATAATGAGAAAAGGTATAATTATTGTGATATAATTCAGTTTTACTTATATGATGCGTAATCTTCTATCTTAAAGTCTAAGAAGCAACTGGCGTATTGCATAATAGACTTCTGCTAAGCAAAATGGCGACTCCAACATTGTACAAACTGACCCAATGACATTTGAGGGATTATTGCATCCAAATTATTTGCCAATATGACATAAAAATTGGCAAACAAAATTATTGATACTAATATCTCAAAACTCAATTTTTTGCACTGTTGATTTTTTTTTATTGTTTTAGGTTTGTCGATCGGTGTATTCTATCTATACACTTCTGTTGTCTATAAATCATTAAGCACGTAAAAATTATTATTAGAATACAAAAAAAAGATACGCGCAAACACTGATTTAAATGTCTGACACTAAGTTAAAATTACAGTTATTTCTTATGTAATTAATAGTGAACTTAATAAAATAATGTATGTATTACTTAAATCTGTTTTATTTAGTTTTCTTTTCACAAATCGTAAAATGGATACAAACATAAATAATTTTGAAGAGACATCGTTATTAATATCTATATTTTTGATGCTATATAAAAAGGTAATACACCTGAAAAACTAACGACTGGTAAAGCTTTCCAAAAAAAAATAGTTAAAACATATTCACGAAACAATAATCAGTAAACTAGATGAAGAAATTAAATCAATTAAAGATTTTAGGTGAAGGAGTAAACATAAAAGTTAAAAAGAATCAATATACAAAAGAAAAATGTAGCAAAGTTTCGGTATTAAACAAACTCATAGAACAAAATATATTATAGGAATTAATAATATTTCTTTCCTTAATGTCAGAAATGGATATTTAGATCAAAAAAATCATTTAAGTAACACTGCCAAATGACCAAATAAAACAAACCGCAGATTAACGACATTAATACATGGCTAGACAATGGAATACAAGAAATACAAGATGGAGACAGTTAAGAATATGCTTATACAACTGACAAACACTGCAATCATCTAAAACAAACACTTAAGCACTTTTCCTAACCTTTTTTCAACAACTTCTCATTAGATTACACTTATAAACACTCAAGGATAAAAAATACTATTGCCGTTTGCGGATGACGTGGATACAATTGCACAATCCACCAGAGATGCAAAAAAAGTTTTCACCCTATTCGAAAACGGAGCCAAGGAAGTTGGTCTAAAGGTCAACGAGGACAAGACCAAGTACATGGTGCTTACGAAGAATCCAAGACCAAGGGTTAGACAAAACGTAACAATCAATGAATACAACTTTGAAGTCGTCAAAGAATTCAAGTACCTGGGAGCGATCATAACATCTGAAAATAAATATGAAAAGGATCAATGCAGGAAACAGGGCATATTACTCATTAATGACCGTACTTAAATCAAAAATACTCTCAATACCAGCAAAAATAAGAGTGTACAAGACAATAATTCGTCCCACAATAACATATAGAAGCGAGACATGGACTCTGAACCAGCGGGAAACGGCAAAATTACTGGTACTGGAAAGAAAGATACTGCGGACTATCTATGGGTCTTGCAGAGAAGAGACAACAGGAAAATGGAGAAGAAGACATAATGATGAACTCCAGACAGTATATGGAGATGAAAACATAGTACGCTACATTAAAGCAAACCGAATAAGACGGGCGGACCACGTACTAAGATCGAGTGACGAAAGACTCCTGAACGCCACATTCTGGTAAAGGCCCGATGACAAAAGGTCAGTTGGTCGCCCAGGAATGAGATGGAAGGACGCAGTAGCCAGTGATCTACGCAAAATGGGAATACAGCAATGGGAAATAGCTGCTCAGGACCGACAACAATGGAGGGACATAGTAAACGCGGCCAACACTCACATGGAGTTGTAGAGCCAGATGATGATGATATAATATTACTCTACCTTGGTTTGTACTAGTTACACCCTTTAATTATAATGTCAAGATATCAGACATGCTTAACTTATTTTGACACTTAATTCCCTCCAGATTATATTCTTGAAACCATCCTCCTTGAAACAATGAATTTTTAATTTATCTGTATTGTAGCCAACTGTGATTTGATTGATGTATTTACAATATTGAGTTACATAAATAAAAATAAAAGGCAATCAATTAGAAAAGGAGATTGTGACAATGAAATTTCATTTGAATAATTAATGTAGTAAACGGGTATGTATAAATAATTTACGTATTGTTTTCAGTTTAAAGAAATTTCCCTAATTTTACGCAATTATACCAGATTTATTTAATAGTCCTTAATATTTTCCTTACAAAATAAATTCCTTAAATACAACCAATGTTTACTGTATGACTGTATTTGTTCTTATTCCTTCTTCCAGTTTGGGTTTTTATTAAAAGAGTTTACAGTATGAATTTGGAAGATAAATTGTTAAACATATATTTAAAAATATTTTACGTTTGTGGATTGAAAAAAGAACAAACCATTGTTGATAAACTTATTTTTGGTTTTTCTCACTTATGTAATTTTTTAGTTGTCGGCATGGTCCTAACGTTACCATTTGTTATGAAAAGATCTCTAGAAAATATTACAGGATTTTTAGAATCTACGTCTTTAACTACACAGGTAAATTGTATTATAATTTTAATACTTTGATCAATTTAGACATAATTTTACTGAAAATTTGTTTGTGGCCGCTATCATAGTCTTAACATATAGTCCAGTCGTCAGAGAATTGACCCCTAAAAATCATACGAACAAGCTAAATTTTGCAGAGAATATTAATTTTGAGACCCCCAAAAAGATGCAAAAAAGTTTACCACTTTTACCCCTGAGCTTCCCCCTAAAACCCCCCTCGCAATGGGGTAAAAACGCAAAAAAATCGATTTACCAAGAATCTGTACACCGTAGAAGAAAATATTTCAAGTAAAAAATGTAGCTGAGATAATTTTAAACAAAAATGTTTTAAAGTCCGTCGATTTTGCATGTCGGTTACGCGCGCTAAATCAATCTTCAATAAAATTTGTATCAGTTCGACGGTAAAAATTCAATATCTTTTAATCCAAATGTCCCATCGACAAAACGTAGCGTGACTTTTGCCATTTTTTAAGATTCTCGTGAGATCAATAAAATTAATCACTTTCATTAGCAAGTTGTAGTAAAATTTTTATTTTTAGAGATTAATCTTTAAAACCTATGACATGAAATTTTAATTTTGAGTTGTGGTAACAAATATGAGGCATTTGAAATATGAATAAAAAACGCAGAATTTAATGTTTTACCTTACAAACGATCCCATGTCACGGTAAATACATTTAAGAAGACCGTTTATGCTTGTAGTTTATTGCAGAAGTTTGGTTCTTTTTGAAAAACATACTAATGTAATTAAAAAAAAAACATTTTAAATGTTTTAGATTGTTTGTTGTGTGAAAGTTTAAATTCAGAGTTTTTTAAGTATATTTAATAAGCATTTAAGTATATTTAATAAGTATAGGAATAAGCTACAACTTACCAGTGACTGGACGAAGGTTAGGTTTGATCAGAAATCTACTTCCGTTAGCTTCAAGAATATCCAGTTTGACACCACCAACAAACCAGAAGGAAAGGTCTAAGTCCCAAGCTTGTAACGATTATTTTGCCTACCACATAGGGTATTACTATGAGGGGTTGAAAATTGGGGACATATATTATGGGGCTAGAGATAGGGCAAGCAAAATAAACCGAAACTTTGTCGAACGGCCACTCAGGGTTTTTTTTTTGAGAACTGGGTCGTGGATAAGTGAATGACAAGGTGACTGAAATGGGGTAACTAGAAAAATGAAACAAAAGGGTACTTACATAAGTCTCCTCGAGAAACAATAAACAAGAAGGTTCCCAAGCTATTTAAATTAAGGACGCCGCTTTGAAGAAACTTCCTTTGGATAAAAGAAAAGGTTTTTCCTTCCAAAAACACAAAAAAGGGTTAGAGAGCTAGTCAAAAGAAACAAAAAAAATGGTTTAGGGAAGAAAATTACACATTTGTTATCTCACCACAAACAGTTACAAATATAAATAATAACAACAAAATACAAAATAATAAAAACAGACTTACTGTGTCCTATCAGTTTACAAACTCCAGAAGTTGGAGATACTACAAAACTTACCATTGTTGCTGGGCGATAATTTGTAGCAGAAATAAATTATTCGTCCGACTTGGTATAAACAAAACATATAAACGGGAATATTTATTTAACGCGCAATATTAGGCGGCTTAACGATCAAAGAATACCGAGAAAATATGCATCTGTGATACATAAAAAAACTTTAAAAATGTGTTTATTATCAACTCGTCGACGCAAAAAGGATTGAAAGAATATTTCGGTATTTTAATATATACGAGGGGATTTCAATGTATACCAAAGAATTTAAAAATGTTACAAGTTGCAGCGGAGAGACCCTACCTGATTACTAAGAAGATAAACAACCTTGTATTTAGGGTGCAACCAAAGACACAAAGTAAACCGAAAGTCGTCCACCTAGAGAGACTGTCCTTATAAAGGGCAGAATCCGCTGACCTGGTCCATTTAGGTACTGTTAGGGGCGAACAGCTTGAAAGAAGGGGGCTATATTATGTGACTGTAACTACGGTCCTGTAATATCTCGAAAATTCTATCTGGCATTCTATCAATGGTTTATTTGCGATATTTTTCTGGAATTTCGTATTGAAAGCGCTGACTCGGCATTCGTGATTTCACTGGCGATATCTAGAACATCTGTTCGTGTACAAAAAGAGCTGTAGCTCCACTTTGAATAGACAGTTTTTATGTGATTAGCAAAGTGATAAACCATAATTTTTAAATGAAATATTTTTTATTTAGTTATTATTAGTTAGTTTTTTTAGTGAGTTAAATAAAATTAGTTTAACTACGTGTACCTCACTTAATCCCTGAACCCACAAAAAAAACTTAATACTTTAACAACTTGGAATTTGGAACAATCCAGACAAACGATTGTAAAATATTGAGCAATAAGACATTTTTACAAAAATATAATTTATTTTCTAAAAATAGTTTGACTGTAATACGTGGAAAAAAAGGTCAATTACATAAAGAACTTTTACCAAAAATGCCATTTATTTTGTAATTACTATAGCCTAAGCCTTTTATATTTACAAAATTTGTGATGTATGGGTTCTTCTATATTTTAGGTGACATCTAAGTTGATTGCAGTAACAATTTACAGAAAAGAATTATTAGAACTAGTGGATATACGAAAACTATACTGGCCAAGAAACAAATACGGAGAAAGCTTAATAAAAAGCGAAATCAAAGTTCTTTCTGTAGTTGCAAAACTATACATAGTTTTCACCGTATGTACTATACTTACAAATATACTAGTAGAAAGTAAACCATTTTTTGTACACCAGCTACCAACTGCGAGCTGGATTCCACCCATCAAACATGGATTTCTGATTGTTTGGCTTTTGCAGTGTGAAAGCCAAACATTTCTGTGCAACCTTCTCTATGGATACGATTTTATTTTTATGCTCACGGCAATAGAGTTGACAATACAGTTTAAGATACTTAATCAGGCTTTTAAGAATATGAAAACGAAACATGATATGTTAGAATGTATTCACCACCATCGATTGCTTTTAAAGTAAGTATCCTCTTTATTTTTATTGGTTATTTCTCTTTAACCTTCGGATAATCAAGGGGGGCTAATTGTGACCCCAATGTAAGTTTGTCTTTAATAAATTAAAAAATTTTTTCAAATTTTAACTTTTTTTTTTTATCTAACTTTAATATCATTCTAGATATCCTCTTATTTTGAAATATCTCAAATTCCCCATATTTCACAAATAAAAAATATTTTCTGAATTTGGGATCGAAGATAACCCCCTTGGTCTTTCATGTCCCAATTTTATATTAAGTAAATACCGTCTATTATGTGGAATTCTAAGTAATTTTGCACTACGCATTATAAAAATATATTTTTATAATGTGACTGTTACGACTCGCGACGTTACTGCCTGCTTCAGTTAGTTATTATTATTATTCCTGATGTGTATATAGTTTCTTAATGTTTTGTGCGTGAGATATGGCCTGCAAATATCTTACCACAGCTGAGTTACGGCAGATAGTTACTGCAAGGGATTTCTATGATGACATAGAAGATGAAATAATATCAGAAAACAAGGATGTATTGTTAGAGGAAGATTTAAATGCTAAACACAGTTCAACAGACACCAAAGAAGAAAGTGACGACAATTTAAACAAAGGGGAAAATATTTTGACACAGTGTAAAATAGAGAGAAATCTAAAAGCTCCAAACGTTTAGCAAGGAACATCCTAGCTAAAAGACCTGTTAGAACTAAGTACAGCTCAAATTTTACCACGAAGACAAAACCTTTCAAACTATTTTTTTTCGATAAAATTATCTTCTTCTTCTTCTCCAGTGCCCTATCCGGTCCGGATGTTGGCGATCATCAAGGCTATCATGGTTTTGTTGACTGCTCTGCGAAACAGCTCCGCTGAGGTCATCCCAAACCATTGTCGGAGATTTTTCAACCACGAGATACGACGGCGTCCCGGTCCTCTTCTGCCAAATACTTTACCCTGCATAACAAGTTGAAGAATTCGATATTTTTCTTCGTTCCGCATCACGTGGCCGAGGTACTCAAGCTTACGTTGTTTAATTAAATTAAGCACTTCTTTTTCTTTTGTCATGCGCTGTAGGACCTCAACGTTGGTGACATGGTCCACATAAGATATTTTTAGTATCCTTCTGTATATCCACATCTCGAAGGCTTCGATTCGTTTTTCAGTGGCTTGCGTCAGTGTCCAGGCTTCAACTCCATCTAGTAACACTGGAAGAACGTAGCACCCCACTATCCGCATCTTGGTTCCCAAACTGAGATCACTGCAGCACAGCAAGGATCTCAACTTAATAAATGTAGACCGTGCCATTTCAATTCTGGATCTAATCTCTTGAGCGTAGTCCCATTGTACGTTGAGGGTAGTTCCGAGGTAAGTGAATTTGTCGACTCTCTGGATCTCTTCGCTACCTGCCATTAGTGCCCCGGGATCTAAATTTGTACGGCTGACAACCATGAATTTAGTTTTCTTAATATTAAGGTTCAGTCCGTATGATACGCTCACAGTTCGCACTCGGTCTAGTAAGGCCTGCAGATCGGTTAGGCTGGTTGCTAGTAACACAGTGTCATCGGCGTAGCGGATATTATTGATGTATTCACCGTTCACTCGGATTCCCATGTCTAGGTTTGTGAGGGCTTCATTAAAAATCTCCTCAGAGTATATATTGAAAAGAGTCGGCGATAGCACACATCCTTGCCTTACTGCTCGCATGATCTTCACTTGGTCGGTCAGTTGGTCTTCGACCTTGACTTGAGCATGCTGGTTCCAGTATAAATTCATGATGATCCGAATGTCCTTCTCATTAAATCCTACTCTTTGTAGTGCGGTGACCATCTTCTGGTGCTGACAACGGTCAAATGCCTTGGCGTAGTCAATAAAACAAATATAGACATCACAACTGACATCGCGGCATCTCTGAAGTAGGACTTGTAAGGTGAAAAGTGCTTCACGTGTACCCATAGAATTGCGGAATCCGAATTGCATTTCACCGACATTTTCTTCGCATTTCTTGTAAATTCTGGCATGTATGATTTTAAGAAAAATTTTAAGTGCATGACTCATAAGACTGATAGTTCGGAAATCTTCGCACGTTTTCGCAGATCGTTTATTTGGTAGCGTTACAAATGTTGACAATAGCCATTCTTCTGGGATATTACCTGAATCGTATATGGCGTTGAACAGTTCAGTTAACTCCTTTGTGCTCACTTCACTCATCACCTTAATAAGTTCAACGAGTATTTCGTCCGGACCTGTAGCCTTACCATTCTTAGACTGTTTTAAAGCAGCCTTTACCTCGCTTTCTAGAATTGACGGCCCTGTCATGCAATTTATTTCCGGAAGGTTGCCGCGGTCGTCCCAGAAAAGTTCTTCGATATATATTTTCCAGGTAACCAACTTCTCATTCACTGTCGTCGCCAGATTACCGTCTTTATTTATGAGGAGGTGTGTGTTTCTCCTCTTGTATTGACCAGTGGCTTCACGAATCCTTCGGTGGATATTTATATGATCGTGTTTCTCTTGGAGCTCCTCGATTAGTTTACATTTTTCTTGCATCCATGGCTCCTTGGCTCTTCGTATTTCTTTTTTAATTATCTGGTTGGTTTCTTGGTATTTCTTCGCGTCCCTGTTTTTCATTAATCTTCTTTGTTCCATCATCTGCAGAATGTTAGATAAAATTATAGACATTGTCATTCGTGAAACTAATATTCGCCCACAATCAATTTAAGGCGATAACTGAAATCCCGTCATTAAAAAAGAACTGTATGCCTTTATCGGGTTATCTTATTACCGGATGCTTTAAGACAAATCACGAACCAATTTTGGAGCTGTAGAGTACAAACAACCCAGCGTTTCAGCGGCCTGTTTTCTGTGCAACAATGTCCCGTAACAGAATGAAGTCTTTGCTTTGATTTCTGAGGTTTGATGATAACGAAACACGTCCATAAAGACGCGCTTCGGATAAGTTAGCTCCAATACGAGAGATACATCATATTTTTGCCTCAAACTGTAAAAAGGCGTATACTCCCAACCCTAATGTTTATGTCGACGAACAACTTGTGCCTTTTCGTGAAAGATGTCCATTCAGGGTCTACATGAAATCTAAGCTAGATAAATATGGTATAAAAATTTGTGGATTATGTGATTCGACTAATATCTATTGCTAGAATATGAACGTTTACACAAGAATGACAAATAACATACCAAAAAAAGTGCAAGGTAATAATTATAGAAAGCGACATCATAAAATTAGCGCTAAATGATTTTTGTTATCGGTAAGCGTGTCGTTATGGATTAGGATCTGGTTATGGTGTAACCATGGACAACTTTTTCACTTCGACACTGTTATCGAAGGAACAATTTAAAACACTTACAGGGATAATTGGAAAAAGTCGGAAGATGGTACCGAAACAATTTATCTCCGACAAAAATTTTGTATAAAAAAGTTGCGATTTTAGTTTCCTATGTACCGAAAAAATAGGGGCTTTCTGCTGCTCAGCATGCTCAACATTCTGACCTAAATGTGTCTGGTAAAGAAACAGCCTATAAGCCCCAAATTATTTTGGACTATAACAAACACAAAGGTGCAGTTGATAGTTTGGATAAAATGGTGAAGAAATGGTCCATGCAATCGTAATATAAAGCGGTAGCCTCTAGATGCATTTTTCAATTTTGTGGACATAGGTAGTATAAATGCAGTTGGCCTATACATAGGTAACTGAAGACTATGCAAGAAGAAAATCTTTTCGAATAAGACTCTTTATTCAAGATTTGGTCCTTGAGGTAGTTACACCCTTTATACAATCCCGATTGCGTCAACGTTTAAATAAACACATTCAAACAGCCATAGATATGGTACTAACAAAATTTTCAGAATATCAATGAGTTTTTGACAAAACGCACATTTTTTAGGAGACGACTTTTCCTGCTATCAACTTTTGGCTAATGCAATTAAAATTTTTAAACTAATATAAATTAGTACATAAAAAAAACATTCTAAATTTAAGAAAAAACAACTGAAATCTAACATTCTTTTATTAAATTATGTAACATACGACATTTTGTCAGACCTTGTCTGTGTAAATTTTGGTTAAAGCTTGTCGCTTTCGATAAAAATACGATAGTTTTAAGGTATTATATATATAATTGAATAGTCATAAATAACGTAAGTAGCTTAACAGGAAAAATTTTTACCTGCAATTACCTGCAATAAAATAATAAGTAAAGTAAACGGTAAGGATTTTTTATCATTCATAAAGTTTTATTTTAAGGTTACTTATCCTCATAAATAGTGACACATTTTAGCTAATTGCAGTAAATTACTGACACCTAACTTTTCTTTTTGGCCACAAATATTCTACCTTATTGAACTTTCCAAACCAAAATCAAAACTAACATAAAGTGTAAGTTTAACATTTTAACTAACATATTGAAAATAAACATAAATGTTTAATTATTACTCACCTTTTTTAAATTCACATGAAATACCCAAAATAAACCTTATGTAGGCCATTCAGAAGGTGCCCAAACAGTGCGATTAGGAATAAACCTTTCGATTGTTGCGTGGACTGCCTCTACAGGCATGTATGTGTGTCCAGGAAGAAGAAAAACAATTTTCACTCTACGGATTTTTTAGATTTTTTAAAAAACGTGTGAAGCATCCCTAACATAGACCTGTTTTTATTCTGTCCGGCAACACTATCACAAAAAAGAGATACCGTTTTTACAGTCTCTCTGTTGTCTACTTCTTTTAAGTAGTTATAAATTATAGTGGATATCTCATTGGTACCACAATTACCGTCTGCTTCGCTCCATAGATAGCAGAATGCATTTCTGGTTCCGCTTTCATAAATAGATTCATTGAAAATAAATATTTTCCTGAATAGTATGAGAGCATGTTATTACCATGAGAAGTATTAAATACTTTCTGCAGGTCGAAACTAGCACAAACAAAACTGTCATCTTTCTTGGTAAGTTTCTGTTCTGAAATGAAAAGCATTTTGCGCTCTTCTTTGTCCTCTAGGTGATTATGGTAGGATAGTTCTTCGTTCTTGGTAAATATAACATTTTGTTCTGTTTTATACTCACAGATTGCACATTTATCTTTCTTCGGAAGGTGAAAACCGATATTGAAGTCTTTCTTAAAAACAGCTCTGAACACCTTCAACGATACTCAAGTTTTTATTTTATGAATATCATACTGATCTTTAATGAACAATTTATAAAGATTAGACACATTTCTGAGTTCTGCAGGTAAGTATTTTTTTGTTGTACTTGATTTAAAATAATGAGAAGAGACAGTAGGAAGTTTCTTTATAAGTTCGTGGATTCTGTCTTTATCATCAATTCTTGTTTTGTGTGGAGGTTCAGGCTTACCTCTTTGATCCTGTCTTGCGAATTGTTCGTTAAATACGTTTTCCTTAGTATACCTTAATATACTACTACTATCGGTTTACAGCGTTCTCCGACGCCTTCCGACTCCTAACCGCCATTCTTCTCTATTCAGCCATAGGCCTGGAGGGATTTCCCTTTCCTCTAGTTCTTTTCAATTCCCTCTCTCCAGCTTTTTCTCGGCCTTCCTCTTTTCCTTCTCCCTTGTGGTGTCCACGTCAAAATCTGTTTTGGAATCCTGTCATCTGGCATTCTCTGTACATGGCCGTACCATATTAACTGTTTTGTTTTTATGTCATCAACTATTGTATGCTTGACTCCCATCATTTCACGTATTCTCTCATTTGGTATCCGATCTCTTCTTGATTTTCCTGCTGCTCTTCTCCAGAAGTCCATTTCTGTTGCTAGTAACAGTTTCTCTGTTCTTTGTTTCATTTGCCAAACTTCGCTGCCATATGATTACACTTTTAAGTATGGTGTTGTATATGAGTTGTTTGTTCGCTTTAGATATTGTTTGGTTCCACAGAATTCCGTTCATCATGGATATGGCTTTTCTACCCTGTATGTTTCTGTCTTTTATAGCAGCATCGAGTGTTCCATCTTCATACCCAGGTACTTGTATTCATCACAGTTTCTAATTTCTACCCCATCGTCTAATATAATGGACTGTTTTGTCCCTCCAATACACATGGCTTCAGTTTTCTTAATGTTGACTTCGAGACCCCATTTGTTATATTCTTCTATTAGCTTCCGAGTCATGTAACTCAAGTCGTCATGATCCTGAGCAATCAGTTTTTGGTCATCAGCGAAACATAAGGTGTACAGTGTAGTCTCGTCATTGAGAGGAATTCCCATGCCATTACATTTTCTTTTCCACAGCTTGAGTACTTGTTCCAGATAAATTTTGAAAAGGGTAGGCGAAATACAGCAACCCTGCTTTAGTCCTTTCGTGACCTTAAATCCTTCAGATATCTTTGATCCAGTTTTAATTTTTGCAGTCGTTCCATTATACAGACTTTGGACTGCTTTGATAAGACCATGCTTAATGTTGGTTTGCTGTAGGGTTGACCATAGTTTACTTAGGGGTACACTGTCATATGCTTTTTATATCTTAGTATACCTTAATATCATTTGCGAAATACAAAGCGTCTTTAAAATAAATTGCTGGCACACTTCTACTTCTTTCCCGTTTTTGGAAATTATGTATTCAAATGTTCTATTTCTCCTGCTTGTTTCGGTAGCTTTTCGTTTTCTCTTAATTTGTTTTTCTTTTATACACGAGAGCAGCCAGTCTGTTTGTTTTTGGTAATCTCCAAGGCCCCAATAATATTCAAAAGAGTCATGCCGCTCTGATTCGATAAATTTTTTTGCATATCTATTTTGACAACGTGTATTTTTGCATGGATTCTCCTGTACTGATTTTGAAGCGCCCAAACGTTTTTCCAAACACTTAACTTTTTTTTAGGTTTTTTTTAAAGCAGACTTCCCTACAGTAAGTGATTCACCGTTTTCTTTTACGTTAAAAGCACTACCAGAGTTAAGTCGTTTTAACTGTTTACTTTTTACAATTACTATTTCATCATTTTCAGAATCGGAGCTAGGGGAATAGTCAACCGAGCGACATTTGTTGTGTTGGCTGAAACTGCGTCCCGTATGATTTTCAACTATTAAATTGTTTTTACTCTGCTTCCAATGTAAATCTTCATTTGTCAAAACATTTGCATCACTTATTTTTTCATCATCAGCGAAAACTATAGGGACATTGGAAAGGTCAAACAAGGACGTTTCTAATGAATTCTGTTGAAGTTCTTGTTCCATGTAAAATGCAGTTAAGGATGTCGTATAAGTATAATATTCATTACTATTTTGGTCACAGTTGGATTCTGAGTTACCTTGCATCTCCAAATTTGGTGTATTTGGGAAATTACTCATAGAAATATTTTCCGCCAATTCGTCTTTTTGATTGTTTAATGCCATGGTGGCTATACGTGGCCCGTTAAAATGACATCTGTAAAAAATACATTAAAATAAAAAAATAAGGACTACCATTTGTTTCAGTGAACTAACTACAATTTCATAGATATTCACAAATTCACAAGATATTTTTATTTGCAAATACAATATTACATTTATATATAGTAATTTTATTTGTACTCCTTAATAAGAAATAAAAATTATAGGTTATGTTATTACCAAAGTAGAAAATTATAATTCAAATTTTATTCAAAATGGCAATAAAACATAAAAACAAGTAGTAAAAACTTACCAAAACTATTGAACAAGAGGTTTAATCAAAACTACCATTATCTTCTATTTAAATTGTTCCAAGAAATAAAATTTACACTGATTTCTCACACATTTAAGACAATATTGAATCATGTATCAGTTATACCGGTCATTTAATCTTATCGTAAGCGGCAAAACATGCAAACGTAACCAACATGATTTATGGCGTTTACAATCATTTGTCGGTGCTACCTTGATGTTTACAATAAAAAAAGCGCAATGTGAGGTGGAAACGTAGTGCTTACGATAAAAATTAAATATAATTCTAAATAAACACTTAGGATATTATTATGGAAAAAAAATTGAATCAGTAGTAAACTATCGTAAGCACCACGTTTCGTAAGTTAAAAATCCCATTTTGGCAAAATTGGCGCTTACAATGTTTTGTCAAAAATCCGTCGATATTCTGAAGATGCAGAGCCAACTAAAATCTTAGGGAAAGTGGCCGATGTAAATTTTGCAGTCAGACAGAAAATTCACCTCGTAATGTGATTAAAGTAAATATTTTGTCTGCAAAAATCATTCCACTATTTAAAAAAATGTTTGTTTTTAATCATGTATTAATACAATACCTACCATTATTAAAATTATGAATATATTATTTTATTTCTTAAAACAACTTCATTTTTTGCTCAATTGTCATTTTTGACCGGGGGTCATTTCTGGCCCCCGTTGGTCATTCGTATAAGAAAACAAGGTTGGTCATCGGAAGGTCAAATAATTTTTTAAATTAATTTGGCCTTTCTTTATGTGTCCTATACTCCTCAATATTGAAGCACGATCACGTTTAAATTTAATTTATTATGTTTTTTATTTATGATTATAAAAGAGTAAAATCAAATAGGTAGCACTTCTTCAACTCATAATATTGCAGACTTGTGTACGTCTAAATTCTAAAGAATTCCTAAGAAACCAAATTATTTTGAAGATGAGGTAAAATTTTAAATTATAAAGAAGATGCAGGTAAATTTTTAAATTAGAAAGAAGATATCAGGTGTATCGTGATTAAAGTTAAAAAAATTGGATATTCAATTACTCAATTTGATCGCACCAGTCAAATTATGTATCTGTAACTATGGCTTACGTAAATGCCGTTAACAAAGCATTAAATAATGAGGACAATTATTACAAGGATTACAAGAGAAGAAAAAAGAAGATATGGCACATGCTAAGAGGAAGTGTTCTAAATTTGTTAATATTCTCGTAACGATTTATATTTGCAAGAAAAAAGCTTCAAAATATATTATTTCTAGACGTGCTATACAAAGGCCGCCGAGTTTTCATTTTAATTTCAAATAATTTACGTTAAGTCTGTTTTACAAGTAGGAATCCACGAAACTGAAAATTTTTATGGCGCAAAAGATTTATATGAAATATTAAAAATGTGTTGTTAATTCGTAATATTTTTCTCTTACTAACTTATTACCTCTATTTTTAGATTGGTAAATAAAATGAAGAAACCATACTCGATAGTGTTTTTGTTTGAATTTCTACAATCTACAATAGCAATATCTATGCAGCTGATTCTTGTAACCCAACAGTAAATATAAAGTTTTGTTAATATTTTTATATAAAATACCGATTTTAAATTTTAATTGTATATATTTATTCACTACTGTTTAAAAAAGTTCTGAAAATGTTGTCTTATTCGCATATTTTTTATCTTTCCTTTATTTGCAATCTGTTGTTAGTATATGAAAAATAAGTAAAAATGTTTGACAAATATTGTTAAGGGCATGTTGAAATTTAATCCAGCGAGAAAACACCTTTAATATTATTGTACTATACTACTATTAAACATACTAACCAATGTATTAGCTAACTAAATCTATTACTCAAGGGTTATCGGTTAGTTTGAATCGTTTTAACACTAGAAGCACTAGTATTTTTGCCTACCTAGAAGGACTGGAGCTGTCAAAATGATGGGTACCTATTAGAATTTTTAATCGTCAGCCATTTTTGTATTCTTTTTTACTTGAATTACCTAGATTGAGTTAATACCCACTAATAAGAGACATATTTAGTTAATTTAAACGAATTATTTAAGTACAATTCATGTCTCTTTGTCAACCATTTTCCATCCAATCCTGAATGTAGGTATCTCCCAATTGCTTCCATCTTTCTCTATCTTGCGCCAATCTAATCCACTGTTTGCCTGCCACTGCTCTTATGTCATCTACCCATCTTTTTTTTTTGGTCTTCCCATGCTTCTTGTTGTCGTCCTTGGTCTCCATTCTAGAAATCTCCGTGTCCACCTGTTATCATTATATTGGTCTACGTGACCTGCCCAGCGCCATTTCATTTTTGTAATTTCTTCCACAATATCCCTATTCTTCGTTCTACGTCTTATCTCAGTGTTTCTAATCTTGTCTCTCAGTGATATTCCAAGCATGATTCGTCCCATTGCTGTTCAAGCCTGCTCGATAGGTTGATAGAAATCGAGCTTATGTGTTAGGCGGTTGGTTATGATTTTAGTTAGTAATTTATACAGATGTGATAGCAAGGATATTGTTCGGTAATTCTCGAGGTTTGATTTGTCTCCTTTCTTAAATAGTAGAATGACTTCGGTGTTGTACCATTCTTGAGAAATCTTTCCTTCATCAATTACTTTATTAAATGAAATATTTAATACCTGTTCCATTTTTCTGCCACCAATTTTCAACATTTCAACTGTAATTTTATTCTCTCCCGGACATTTATTCCTGTTTAATTGATTTAGGGCCATTCTAATTTCATAGTCGGTTATGTCCGGTATTTCTTCTGAGCCGGTGTTATTACAGTACGTCATTGTTGTCGTTGTGTATTTACAGAGTATAATTTAGTGTACAATTTTTCAACGGTCTTGCTTATTTCCTATCTGTCTCGGACGGTGACGTTTTTTGCATTTTTTATTTCTATGATTTTTGTTATGCCGCTTGAGTTTTTTGCTTTCATTACTTTCATATTCCAGTTATCTTGTATTATATATTTTATTAGATTGTTAGTATAGTTAGTTTCTATGATCGTTTCTAATTTCTTTATTCGCGTTTTTGTTTAAACTTTTGAAGCTATCCGAAGTTCGATCTGTTCTGTTTCGTATTTCTTGGAGTAGTTTAATTGTATTAGGTTAGAGTTTAAATGGCAAGAAACACGTTCAAAAGATTGAAGAACTTACTTTGCAACTGTAACCTTAATCTAGAGATCCGCACAATAATGCTACGTTGTTACGTTTTTTCTACTTTACTATACGGCATGGAAGCGTGGACAATAAAACAGTCTGAAATCAAAAAATTAAACTCCTTTGAGATGTGGTGCTACAGAAGAATCCACAGAATATCGTGGACTGAAAAAGTAACTAATATAGAGGTGTTACAAAGAATGAAGAAAGAATGTGAAGTCATAAAAACTGTTAAAATTAGAAAGATTCAATATCTGGGTTATATAATGAGGGGTGAGAAGTACGTATTACTTAGATTAATTATGCAAGGGAAGATACAAGGGAAGAGAAACCCAGGACGACGCAAAATATTCTGGCTAAGAAATTTGAGAGAGTGGTTCGGTTGCAGCTCATTAGAATTATTCAGAAGCGCGGCCAATAAAATTAAAATAGCGATGATGATTTCCAACCTCCGATAGGAGAAGGAACCTGTAGAAGAAGAGTTTAGATGTTTTGGCTGTTTTCGTGTTTGAGCATATTTTCTTAACCGATGTTGTTACAGTTACTTTTATTTTATTGGCTAGTCCGTTTATATCCATTTATTTCAGTGTCTCTATTGGTTTCAGTCTTGTGCTTAGCTCCTTTTGGTATTCCGTTTGTTTTTGAAACAGGACATCGATGGTTGCGTATCGTTCTCGTATGATAAGTTTGTTTCGTTCTACACTCGTCTGTATTTTAATATTCACTCTAACCAATCTGGTCACTCCCAGGATAGAATTTGTTTAGCACTGTCACGTCGGTGCATATGTTTTTGTTATTGGAGAGTATGTAGTCTATTTCGTTCTTAGTTTTCTTGTCTAGGCTGATCCATGTCTATTTACGTTGTTTAGATTTTTTGAAGAAAGTGTTGAGACAAAATAAATTTTCGTTATTTAATTAGTTGTAGAATATCTCACCCCTTTCGTTCCTGTTGTCCAGCCCAAAGCGACCGATATATTGTGTGTCGCCCTCTTCTTTTGTTCCAATTTTCGCATTAAATTCATAATGTCTATAATTGTATATGTAATTGTATAATTGTTATTTTATAAATTTATGTATGTTGCCCTACCCCTAGTCATATGATTTTGTTGCAATTCTTCTGCTAATTTTGCCTAGACATTTGACTGCCAGTAACTTCCTTATATAAAATCCAAGCATTTATTCCTGCCATATCTAAAAAATTAAAAAAAACTTGCAAACAAATCTTGAAGCTGATTTGGTTAAATACTGTATGGCCATCTGATCTACAACGTTTACCCCGTATTTTGTGTGTAACCTTATGCAAAATTATTTACTTTGGTATACAAACCATCAAGGCCGTTAGGTCCAGGTCAGAGACGGGGCGTGGTTCTTTCAATCATATAGAAGCTGTGTATTATCTTTAAAATTAAAATGTAATGAGCACCATCTTTAAATTTATCCATAAGGAACGAGTTCAAAAAATTAAAAAGAAGATTTTAAAACAAAATTATCCGTTTATTATTTTTTGTAATAAACAAAAAAATATTATAAGATTCTACGGTAAAAAGTTACGTCATTCCAGAAGGAAATTAAAATAACAATTTGTGTTTACAGTATTCAATTACCATAAGAAGTGTTTATACGAAACTAAAATTAAAATCGTATCATGGTTAGTAACATTTAATATCATGGCATTAGATTATGAATGAGAAATATATGAAAATAAAATTATACTTTATCCCAAATTTCGAAATTCGTTCACATAAAAATACATTTGTTTATTAGGTCAGCGGCGGCTCGTGGCCTAAAAAAGTAGTGAAGGTGAGGAAAGCTTGCCGGAGCCAAAAGGAGTTTTGGTACCTACTTCGCGCCCAAATCTCATAAAAAATTCGTTAAAAAAATGTTTAAGAGTTTATGGCCCTAATAACTTGAAAACAGTTTTTCTTGTTCAGTTCTGCTTGCTTGAGGTATTTTAGTTCTGAACGTCGACATTTCATTGAGGGTTTTTTGGCGATTAAAACACCACGCCTGGGGTTGGTGAGTTTCGATTCAGCCGCCCACTCTAAGTCAGATGCTGATTGCAGCCGACCACTCTGGATCAGACGCAGATGTTTAAAATACTGGTTGGTCGACAATGTAAAAGAACATCCCTTTTATCTTCATTTTTCCAATGCCTAAATGGAGTCTCTAATATATTACACACGAAGTCATTAATTTAGCCACCATTTAATATAGTCTTCTGCAGGTCATCATGCAGGGTAGAGTCGATGGCAAAAAGGGAATAGGTAGAAAGAGGAAATCATGTCTGCGAAATATTTGAGACTGGACAAACATGACTGTAGACCATTTATTCAATGTTGCAAAAGACAGAGAAATTTTTAGAAATGTGGTCGCCAACCTCCGTTAATGGAGACGGCATAGGAAGAAGAAGTCATTAATTGGATTCATGTCTCTCTAAAATTATTTTTGTCCAAACGAAATCCACGAGAACACTTTATATCCGAAATCCGAAACAAACCACAGAGAAATGTATTAATAAAGTGCACTAAACAAATAAAATTAATATTGTGACTAAACTAAACTAATAAATACTATACTATACACACTATACTATATAAAAATATCTATATAATGGACTAAATTTCAAAATATTGTCGCTTAGAGAAATTTCCGAAAAATAGGAATACCAAATACACATCCAACAGTGGGTGAAGACGAATAATATATTTTTAAGCGAAACTGCACGTACCAGTTTTCTCAGCTAACACTAAGGATAGGCTGACGTCACGTTGCCATGGCAACCATGAACGCTGATGCAGATGGATTTTGCATTTCAAAAATTATATTCACCTCTTCCTGAATCCTATTATACACGGCTAGTAACACAGGTCAGGACTTGACCGTCAAGTACGTACCGCTAATAAAGCTAGTTGTCTTTTTTAATTTTTAGATTAATTAAAAGAGAATAAATAATTGATTTCAGAATTTAGATAATAATGTTGTTCTCATTTTTTATTTATTTGTCTCAATTTAATTATATTTTTTTGGTGAACCTCACCTTCATCTACTTTACCTGGCCGGCCGCCGCTGTATTAGGTAGAATACATAAGAAACCTAGTATACCTATTATAATTAAAATATTACTAATAAAGCACTTTACTGTTATTTAGTTCATAAATATTCTTCACTGCTCAATAAAAAAAATATAAAATCGGTACAACCTAATTCATCCAAAAGCTGGTGGGCATGAAGAAGGAATATAATTTATTTCTCTTTACCCTCTAGGTAGTTGGCTGACCAAAACCTTGGGTCTATTTAACAGAAACATACCATACGCCATAAAAGATATAGGGTTGTGTTTCAGAACACATATCATAAATCCATATCTATACAACCTCGGGCCAAATAAACATAGCTTAGAAACATTCAGGGCTCCCGGGTAAGGGTCTAAAAATAAATATTTATTTGAAAATATATAAGAGAAAAGGAATTTTTCGGCTTACCTCTTTAAGAGATCACTTAAACAAAATAAAGTATTGACTGTTTGACGTTCAAGGAGATAAAGATGGAGGACAAGGAATTGCGCTCGGGAATCGAGACGAATTAACGAACGCTCTCATCTATCGGAGATGTTAGGAACTACAGTAGGGTTGTTGAGGTAATTTGAATGCACTCGGCGGATAGATGTCGTGAGCAATTTTATTTTGAAATATTTACTCCAAATTATAATGAATTTTTTGAAACTTTTGAAACGGTTACATATGTGGTTGTAGTTGGTAATGGTTTCCCGATTTCTTCTTTTTATCAGTGCCTATTTTATTCTTATTTGAGTGGAGAAAACTCAGCACTACAATATTTTTGTTCGTTTTTTCCTGTTACACCGTCATTCTTCGTGTTTGAAAATTTTTGTTTTGTACAATTCCATCTTTTCGTTTTTTATTGACGGTGAAATATCCTTTCTTGCTCGGTTTATTGTTCCAACAATGCTGGTAGCCTCTTTGGTAATTTTTTTCCAACCTTACGGACGTAAAGAAATTATCTATCGTGACATTTCTTCCTTTCTTTGTATATAGTCATAGTATATAGTATATAGTCTTTGTATATAGTCACATTAGACGGCTAACTACATGTTCACCTAAAAAAGTTGATTGGCTGGTCGTTGCTCATCTTTTCCTAGGTAAAGAAGTCCGTTCAATAAATATTTGGACTGGACATTAGTTGCAAGCTAGAATTTAATCATAAACTTATCGGGTTTATTCGCCACGTACTGGGTAAAGCGGTATCTTGCCTTCACGGGGAAAAGTTGTTCGTCGATAGATATATTTTGGCCAGGTGTATAACATAATATACATTTTTATATAAATGCTTTCTATTCTCTCGACGTAAGTGCAAATTTATCTGTTGATAATCGCTCAAACCTGGTACTCCTGATCAAAACAGATAAAGCTCAATATTTGAGTAAATCTGTTTCTAGACATTTCGTACTGTGTAAGCTCTCCTAGCATACATTATGGATATAAATGCTTCGATTTCTTCAATTTAAATTGGTCAATTTTCATCTTTGAGTTGCCTCCTACCTTCAGCAAGAATACATAATTTTATGTCACGAAGTATGTGTCAATCAACAGCCACCATGCACTAACTGCAGAATCTCCAATAATGCTACTCTTAGCTGAGGCGTTGGTTCAGCAGCTTTCTTTAGAACATTTCTACTGGTACATCTTCCTAAAATGAATAAGATTACAATTCAGGTACATACTCATAAAAATATTCTATAAGTAAATACATAAATAGAAGCTACTAATATAATGTAATTGCTAACTTGGTGTACTAGAGATGTTGTCAAGTAACTTCCATGCTATGGTGTCGATGGAGGGATTCCCTAAATTTTTCATCCGCAAATTCCTTTTACTCGGTTGGTAATCCATCCTGAAGGGGTATTGGAAACTGCATTTAAAGTTAAAGCAGAACTACTGGGCAGCTCCTCAATCTCAACTTCATCTTCAGAATCGCTACACGATGAATGTCCTTGATTAACTTTATCAGGTACATACTGGTCATCTTCATTATCGGATACATCTTCTCGCATAACTCTACTTCAGATTCATTATCTGACAAATTCTGTAAACACTATAACAGCTCCTGCTTCGTCATATATTGACGAGACATGTTAACAGGAAAACGGAGAAAAAAATAAGTAAAAACTTCCCAGAAAAGTAGAATAAGCTGGCTGTACAAACAAATGTGTACATATGTGAAATTATGAATATAATTTCAATGTATGAGGACTGTATTACATAGGGCTTGTTCAAATAAATTAGTATAAGTAGTAAGGGATTATACAGATAATAGCAATTTAAGTTTATAAAAAGTCTTACCAGCACTGCTACTGCACACACACTCGCGGTATTTATAGGCTTTCACTTGTGGTTGTTCTTCGTACGGGGCAGCTGTCTTTACCGGTTTCTCAACACGTGCCTTGCGGTACTAACACTAAGATCACGAGATAGAGCACATTTGCTGTTATTGTCTCTACGATTCAAAAGAGGATTCGCGGTATTTTTCGCGTAACTATCAGAGAGAGAGAGAGAGAGAGAGAGAGAGGGAGAGAGAGAGAGAGCGAACGTCTGTTGCTAGCGATAGTCAACAGGGAAGAGTTAGTACTTTTCATTTGCTATTTTAAAACTATCTGTATTTCTAAAGGAGTGAGGTTGAAGTGGAAGTAAGGATTACCAAGGGTTGAACAAGGGTAATAGTTTTATAATTGAAGTGAACACCGTCATACGGACCGCATTTTTGTAGGTAGACATCAACATATTCAAAAAGTAATTACACTCAGCAACTGTAAAAGAGAAGATCTATAATCCTCAAATAGATCTGAGAAAAACTCTAAATTATCAAGTTTCTAAAATAACTATGAATAAGTAATACAGAGGGTCAAAAATAGAAAGCGATCAAAATGACTGCTTTGGTGCTTCTAGTGCCACGCACTTCACCTGTAGTTTCGTGTAGCTCACGCACTAGTACATTACCGTAATCACTGGCTTTATGTTTGTGATTGTCACTGTAACGTGTTATTTCTGTTTTAACGGATGACATTTTCAAGTCTTTCTCAATTAAATGATTAGGCACGTACCACAGGACATTTGTTACTATGCGCAAAATCTAATTTTGAAATATATGGAGGATTTTAGAGTTTGAGTTACTAGCAGTACCTCAGAGTTCCACTCCGTATGCCCATACCGGCTTTAGATTATAGTACTGCTCATTTTATGAGAAATATGTTACAATTTTTCTTTAATTACTATTTAAATGGGAATAAGCCACAATTAAAGGTTAAAATACGTTTATTGACGTTTCAATTTCCGAAGTGGAAATTGAAACGTCAATAAACGTATTTTAACCTTTAATTGTGGCTTATTTCCATTTAAATAGTAATTAATTTAAAATGCCACAAGAAAATAGCTTCAGAACAATAATTTTTCTTTATTTTAGAGAAGCAGACGCATCATTAAAAATAAAGGGTTGTACATTTACAATAATTATGTTGTTACAATTGGCAATATTCTCTTTCCCTTCTTCACTTCTACAAGATGAGGTATGTGGAATAATAAACAACATATTCTAATTTTTTTATATAAATTTTTAAAAATATGTTATATATCTAAGTACTATATTGTATTGATTTGATACTTTCATTGTTTTTATTTGTTTTTAATCAATTTTAATGATGTTGGTGGCCGGTGAGGGATGTGTATCTGGGCTTTATTTTTGCGAAGAGAAATTAAGGACATTTTTAGTAAAAAATGTTTTAATTAAGTGACCATGTACACATTTAAGTAAAATACATTTAATTATTGCACTTTGTTGACAAAAGTCAGTTTACCTACAAGGTCAACGTAACCCAGTCTAGAAATGAAAAAATAATCGATGTCACCGGAAAATTTATTACAGGTATAGATCTGATACCTTTAAATCATAATGAGGATATATTTAATGAAAAATACGTATTGAGTATTTTTTTATATAAATAAACGGCAAAGTCCGAAAACGTAGTGTAGATTTAACCTGTAGCAACCTGTAAATTTTGGTATTGAGAAACGATTATGTTAAAAAGAGACCGTTTATTTCGGAGAGACGCAGAGAACTTACATTTAAACAAATTTAAATCCATCAATAACTTTCTAAAACCATGGTTATCAGTAAGAGGGGTCATAACAAAGATCCAGATTAAAAAAGAAAATATTGAACAAGTGGACAAAATGAAGTATTTAGAGTCTAGATTACTGAAGAACTAAATCAAAAATCAGATATTCAATCAAGAATAGACCAGTCAAGAGCAGCCTTTAGCAGACGATGATCAAATTTATGGGTAACCAAAGACTCAATCTGCAAATCCGATATTGGATGGTAAAATATTATATCCACTTAATTCTTCTTTATGGTGCTGAATCTTGGACTGTATACATTCTGTTTCTTCGTCCTTTCTTCTAGAGACGTTGTTCATCGCTTTATGTATTTCTCTTCTGGTATAACCAATAGAGGTAAGCGCTTTTTCAATATGAAGAAGTTCACTTTGTAGATGCTGTGGTTCACAAATTCTCTTTGGCCTCTCCGCCAGAGTTTTGATGATACCTTGTTTTTGACCAGGATGATGATTTGAGTTCCTGTTTAGGTATCTGTCCGTATGTGTAGGTTTTCTACATATTTTATGTCCTAAGTAACCTTCCTTTCGATTTACTAGTACATCTAGGAACGCTAGTTGTTGATCTTTTTCTGTTTCCCTCGTAAATTGAATATTTGGATGTAGTGTGTTTATATAAGACATGTTTTCATAAGATGGAAAGGCAAATGCTGAACATCAGGCTATCAGACAAGAAAAGAAATACTTGGATCCGCAACAAAACAAAAACTTAAGTGGAATTTCGCTGGAGATACCATAAGACAGAAAGACGACAGATGGAATAAGATGATTATACACTGGAGACCATATAGTTACAAACGAAAAAGAGGAAGGCCACAAATGCGATGGTCAGATGACTTGAAGAAACACGCAAGCCCGAAGTGGATACAAACTGCTTACAATAGAGAGACGTGGAAGAAGGAAGAGGAGGCCTATGTCCAAAATTGGACAGCAAGGGCTGTATAGACAGATAGATAGATAGTTAAACACTGCTCTGAATTGGTCTTACGGTTGTGCTTGTTGTCCGGTATACACAAATGCGGCATCTAAAAATCTACGACGAAGTCGTGGATTTTTGTCACGTTATACTTCATGGTAGCCATTTTCGGGGCATCACTACCATGGCACTGCCATGGTAGTCATCAAAAACCTACGTGGGACCAGGTTGAAACTCGTTATACCAATAGCCGAGCCAAGCAGAAGAATCACCGTACAGAGCATTTAAGGGCTCTTTGATTTCGCTGCGCAATTTTTCTTCCAAAAACAAGAATCGAATCACCGACCGATATAGCTATTTTCAATTTTTCTAAAATCAGCGGACACGCCTGCTTTCACACGCGGTCAAAATAAAACTACGCGTCCGATACACGATCATATACACGATAGTAGATTTCTCTTGAGATAGTGGCGTCATCGGGAGGTGAGGCTAAGTACTTATCGCACTGGCTACGAACGTACAACTACCCGTGCGAAAAACACGACAATTCCTTGTGATTTATAAATTGACCACATTTCGCACTGGACAGTTTGCGATAGTAGTATTCTTGAAATAAGCACATTCTCGCCTTTAAACTTTCTTATGATTCTAGTAACTCCAAATACATTTATTTATAATGTCTTTAACAGTCAGTCTTCAGATTCAGAGATTCAGATTTCGTGGCATAATTATCACCCATCTGAGGTTGAGCTGTAAATCGTGTGGCGCTTATCCTAGTAAATACCATGAATTTAGGAGTTCAGTTGGATAATTAATGATCCCAATTGGACCAATGATGGAATTAATAGATTTAAAAGATTGTATTTCTCCATTGTCCATTACTTTTACTTTAAATTTTAAAACTTAAATAATCTCTATTCTCATTTTGTGACGCTGAAATGGCTTGTTCGCTTAATCAAGCATAGTTTTTGTAATTTACACCAGTATGTGGGAACACTTTCGAAATAAATTCTTGTTCTAACGTTGTGAATTGACAAAACATTGGTGGAAACGACATAAGACCAGTAGAAGAGTAAAAGGGAATTTTTCCATTGTCACTGTTCAATAGTGCCTGTAAAAAGACTTCTGTCGATATATCATTGTGTAATGCCACTAACATATTCATTATGAACTTGATGTTGATCACATTTCTCCACAAATTTGGTGTATCTTCTAGCAAGGATTTATTTTATCAGCAGCTGATGATATTGGATTGACTGACAACGTTTACCATTATTTTGATTATATTACATGTTAGTTTCTCTATAGTTTTTAAATTAAATGGTAATCTGAATGCAGAATTGCGGTATGTCTGCCATTTAACAATATAGCAGCGATACCAGATCATGGTACTGATAGCACTATTTGACATTGTACTTGAATCGTATCCAAAATTAGTGAAATTATAAATGTTTTAACAGTTCCGCCGAATGGATCGATTAAAAATATTTATCCTCTGCCATCATTTAGTGCTTTCAGCTGCTCTTTGCTGCTGATTTAAAAGTGGCACCTTGTTATGTATGAATTGACTTAAAATATTTTTATTGTATTGCCGTTCCCGTTTAAATTCACGATTGAATGGATTGTGCATGGGGCAATTAGGCGTAGGCATTCCCAGTTTTTACAATATCTTGCAAGACATCATTAGGTACAAACCCTCCAAAGATATCAAACTTTAATTGTCTTTCTCTGCAAAAAATTTAAGTTCTTGATTGGTCGTTATTGAACGTACTAGACGCAAAATGGCTTCGGTCATAAATTATGTTTGTATTTGTTTCAAAAATTATACGGGCTCGATGAAAAGCACGTTCGATTCATTATCGTTTGGATTGTGATCGATGTGTGTTTTCTTAGTTGGATGTTTTGGAAGTCCTGTTGAAGTGAAATGTTAGATGCGAAATAAATAAAAAAAACAACGTCAGTAAGTATGAATCCAATGAACATCATCCTCTAGTAAATGTAAACCTGAGAGGCTTCTCGATATCTAGCACACTATTTATTGACCATTGAGAGTTCGTAGAAATTAGAATAAAGTTAGTCCACGAACATTTACTAATAACAAAAAACAAACGCAAGTAAAAATATTCGTCATTGCTCGGGTGAACTGTGCAAATGCATAGATTGATCCATGGCGCCATCTATTAGTTTATTTTGCGATTTAAAATGATGAAAAATTGCTTTTTTTGTCGTCTCATACTATTTTTTGATAAGAACTGTCTTTTATACAATATTTGTCCTCCAACAAAACAAAAGAAATATGTCTAATTTGGTACAATCGCACATATATGTCCAGTTTTGTTTCTATATCTATAATTTTTTCACTAATTTTTATTTATTATAATTTCATTTTATGCATTTTATTTGCATATCTAATGGCGCCATTTATTAGTTATATTGAGATATAACATGACGGAAAAGACTAAAATTGCTTTTTACGTCTATCCTTACAGTTTTTAAACATTAGCTTTTATACAAACCTTCTTCTGGCAATAAAAAGCACAACAATAAAAGAACTATCCGATTTGGCGCAGTCGTTTTGAAGTCGTTTTAAAATATTCAAATTTGCAAGTTTATTTATAAAAAATTGTTTATAAAAATTGGTACTACTTTTTGAGATGGGGTCTACATATTAGAATTCAGCAAAAAATTTTACATAAGATAAAACAGTTTTCAAGTATCCCATCTTCCATGTATATAAAAAGGTACCCTGCTGCCGGACTACGTTTGCGTACAATTATTCAATAATTTGGATAATTATAATAGTATAGGTAATATATTGCATTGCATAATAATATATTAAGATAAATTTTAGGCAGAAAACTGTGCTTACGCAATATTCGAATCTAAATGGTATGAAAATGATCAAACTTTAAAAAAAGATACACTTTTCCTATTGCTCGAAGCACAAAGAGAAATTTCTATAGACGCACTAGGATTTTTCCAGGTTGGCCGAAAAGCGTATGTTACGGTAAATATATTTTTATTTTTAAAACTCACGGTATGAACAAATAAAATAAATAAATTGCCACTTACATAAATAATACCTTCTTAATGGAAACAAGTTACAGAAGAATAAATAAAAGAAAATGAAATGAAATTTGAGTGCTGAGGTGGTATATAATTACAAAGACGACAAAAAACCAAAAAGTTTTCAGGAAGGCGTTTTCTGTAGCGCCCAGATTTTACCAGCTGTCAGCTTGATTCCTTTTTATAATTTTTTTACTACTATATCTAGTAAGGTCTGAAAATTTCATTAAATTCCCCTGAAGTGTTTAGCCTATGTTGACATTGAGCTGGTTTTGATTCTAAGAATGATTATGAGCCGCTTTTGTAACTAACTTAAATGAAAACAACCGTTTTTGATATACATTTTTATTTTATTTAATATACCAGAAAATTTTTAATTATCAGAAATTAATTGTTTTCATCAAAAAGTCTTATTCGTCCATACCATGACATTCAAAATCATCAGCGTCAACATTCAGGTGTTTATGACGTCCTTGTGTGTCAAATATCGTCGAATACCAAGATATACTGAAAACTTCGCGCCATTCTGGCCCAAAATACAGCAACACCAATAGGAATATGCTTGGGACTGGCACTTTTTAAATAATTTTTTCCTATTTTTTTTTCTATAGTCTTTTTTTTTACCCAAATCTGTGTTGTAGGTTACTTCACCTCCCACAACTACATTATTCTTATTGGTTCTGCAAAGCAAGAAGCGCTTAGAAGATTTAAGTTTTAAATTAAGCTGTCCTACATTTTTTACGTTTTTGCCATTTCCCTCCAGTTTAGAGATAGCCAATCTTCCCCAAGCATTTTCACTTTACCATACTTTTCGAATACGTCGTGATATTCTTTCACTGTTAGGATTGTCTTCTTTGCCTTCAAATCTCGTTCTATCATCCCGAAGACGCGATTCGCTGGGATGTATGAATGACCTGTCACAGATTTTTTTTTACTGATGGAGTTATGCAGCCGCCAGCAACACATGGTGATTATGTTTATATTTTTATTTGATTCAGGACAACCATCTGCAATTAACCTTACTTCGTTGAAGCTTGAACTCGATTCTTGAATGCAGCTGGTAAGTTCAGTGCACAAAATTGAGGCAACTTCCTTTGATGACTTTTGTCCTTTATCTTGTGTCCATGTGTAAATAGAAATATTTTGAGGATTCGGCTTTGAACGTGAAGTACCACAAATAACGGACAGATAATAGCAATAGAGTTGGCGGCTATAGTATGCAGCATGATCGCTAACTTTTGGCAATACCAAATTCTTTTGGCAATCAAACGATAAAAGTAAACAATTGTAAGGTTTATCCTTAAGTTTTTCAAAAAAAACACTTGGTATTTCTTTTATGTATAAGCTTTTTGGTCAACAGCTCCTTGCGAAGTTAAGTATTTTTCTCAACCTTCAAGCATTCTCCCATTTCCAAACAAAAAATGCATTCGTCGGTTGCTGGGGTTCCAAAACTAATATTAAATGAAGTGTTAAAAATGTGTCGGAAATACAGTCAGGAAAATCCTTCACATTCAGTTCTTCTACTACTGACGCATTGTACAATACAGATAATTTGGCAATATTCAATTCACTTAGAAGGTATACCAGGCAACTATTACCTCTCGTATAATGAGATTCCACAGGATTCAGCCGCTTTATGAAAATTTTAACAGCCTGTCGCTTATCAAAGTAAATGTGAGATTTTCTAAAACCGCCTCTAATTTCAATCGGCATGTCAGCTCCGCGACTTTTAAAGCACTGAAAAAATCTGGACACTTTGCTTCGTAATTTGCAAAACAGTTAAAAATGTCCGTTGGCAAACAGATGTAGTATAAATTTGATACTTAAAAGTCATTGCCCTGGTCCGGCTTCCCACTCTTTTGTTGGACCTTATCCTCTGAGGAGAAATAGCACACACATATTTCAACAGAAATGCATCTTGCTTCTGTTTTTCTGGCACTGCATAGAAAGAGGCGTGAAACTTCTCACCAGGAATTGTAATACAGGCGGTGTGTTTAAAGCTTGGATGTCCCGGTGCAGATTTGCTTAAGTACCTAAAACAAAAAAAAACAATTTACAAATTACTAAATCAATGGCCAATAATAAAACTTGGCCTCAAATCACAATTTCAGCCTTATATCATTCAAAGCTAGGTACGTGTGAACGGTTAAAAAATACAAAATACGTAAAGTCTCGTTTAATCAGTGGATAAATTCTTCAGAATAGCGCTTATAAAAAAATGGCATTAACAAGATTTCACTTGGATTAAATGAAACTTGCTCTTCTAATGAAAAATAAAACACTATGACACTCACCGTAAATTTCAATCCAGAAATCAAAATGTGCTGCTTATTATACTGTAAATTGAAGTCAGCTAAATTTAAACTCACCGCTTATAAACACTAAAGAAGCACCGCTAAAATAATTTATATAATATATATATATATATATATATATATATATATATATATATATATATATATATATAAATATATATATATATATATATATAAATATATATATAGTATATTATAATCATGTGAATTATATATTTAATCGTATGTATATGTTTCAGGTTTGTCGATCAGTATATTCTATCTACGCACTTCTCTTAACTGTAAATCGTTAATTAGATAAATGAATATGATTGAAATTCAATAAGAAACAAAAGCACGTACTAATATAAAATTTAATGTCACTATTGCCTGCTACGCTTTTTATATCGTAATAAAACAGTATAACACTTGTCTCTTTTGTTTTTTTTAATAAATGTTAATAAAATAAAACAAATAGTAGATTATTGAATATAGACGTACATTTTATTTTGGTCATAAACCAATTAATAAAAAAAAGCAACTCTGATAGTTGAATTGGTCCATATTTATGATTCTGAATAAAAAGAGAATGGTATTTATTGATCTTGAAAAAGCGTATGACAGAGTCCCATTAGCCAAGCTATGACAGGTGCTAGAAGACAAGAATATTCCACCGATTTACATTAATGCTGTAAGGGAGTTGTACGATGATATGACGAGTGTAATAAAGATTGGACAAAAAGTGACAAAAAAGATAAAAGTGACCAAAGGACTTCGCCAAGGCTGCTGCATTGCACCTACACTCTTTAAGATTTATTTGGAGGGGGTTTTGGATATTTGGAAAAGATAATGTGAACCTATGGGTGTTAAAATTGGAGACCATACACTGTACAGCTTGCATTTTGCTGATGACCAAGTAATACTTGCAGAAGATCAAGATAATATCCACTACATGTTACGAAGATGAAGAATATACTAAGTGGGGCTTATCAATTAATCCATCAAAAACAGAGTACGTAGTAGTGGGAGGTGAAGGAAAGCACTTAGAACTAGGAAGCAAACAAATTCAAAATACTGATAGCTATAAATATCTCGGTGTAAACATTACAAACAATGGTTGGAATACAAAAGAAATAGCTACTAGAATTGGTCAAGGAAATTCAGCAATACGTCAACTGAATAGTATACTTTGGAATAACCACATCACCCGAAACACAAAAATTAGGATATACAAAAGTATAATAGAAAGCATTGCTACATATGGTTCAGAGCTTTGGGTAATAAATAAAAATGACGCATCCAAAATAAAAGCAATGGAAATGAATTATTGGAGAAGATGTTGCCAACTCACTAGAAGAGATAGAGTAAGGAATGCTGAAATCAGAGAGCGTATGGGCATAGACATTGACGTCCTGGAAACTATAGAATGCAAAAGGCTGAAATGGTATGGCCATGTAGAAAGTATGAATGATCAACGATGGCCAAAGAGAATGTTACAGTACATTCCCACCAACCGCAGGAAAAAGGGAAGACCAAGAAGATCGTGGAGACAAGAAGTAAAAGGTGCAATGGAAGATAGAGGTCTACAAGTAGATGACTGGAAGGATCGCAAGCGTTGGAAGCTAGGTTGCGAGAAACGGCGGCAGCTGTAATAAACTCGTTATATATATATATATATATATATATATATATATATATATATATATATATATATATATATATATAAAGAGAATGGCAATTTAAGGTCTCCTACTTCTGTGCATTGTTGGATATAAAATAAAGAATAGCATATCCACAAGGAAAACGAAATTAGCTCAGTTGGCTAAGATCTATTTTGTCTAAAACTAAAACCTAACAATACACAAGAGAGATCAAAGAACTGCATATATAAAATACACTGCGAGTGCAACAATTCATTTGTTTGGGATACAGCAAGAGCGATAAACGAGTATGAAACATACATCATGAGACATCGACAAATCATATATATATATATATATATATATATATATATATATATATATATATATATATATATATATATATATATATATATGCAAACATGCCTAGGACAATAAGCACAGAGTATAATGGAAAAAGGCATCAATAATCATGAAATAAACAGGCGCAAAATAGAGAAAAATCAAAGAAGCAGCACTTATTTTCCTTAATGAAGGAAAATGTGAAGCAAACGCATTAGCAGAATATGGCAAGCTCTGATTGCCAATACAAAAACAAGAATTAGCAAATTAATAGAAAGTCAGAGACGCATCATACATATACAACACTCAGAAATTGAGAAATGAATTTTGTCAAATAAAAAATTAACCATGTGTTAGCCACTGCATACATTTTAAAATATTTCCTTGTCATATAAAAATTAAAAATAATTACAATATTAAATAGAAAATAGCAAATTGACAAGGATAAAACGAATATAATTATTATTAAAGAAACTAGTTAAATAAAGATACTTACTTCATATTGGAAGAATTATAAGGTTAAGAGGAACATGTGCGGAGGGATTGTAGATGTATAAAAAGAAGTCAAATCATACAAAAACACTGGATGTTGGTTAAAGATTAAATATAACTTACACCAAGAAAAGATTTAAAATGTAAAATGAATTTTCAACTGAAGCATGCCTTTTATAGATAAATGAAATTTGTAAAAAATATAGAACTAAAGAATTGTGGCAATGACAATGACAGAGAAGTGACATGACAGACCACAGTTGCTAAATTGAGGCATAGAAATCTGTAACATAGAACAGACTTGAGCCAAATACAGGAAATATAACTGAAATAAATGAAGATTGAAAATGAAGATTAAATAGGATATTTAGATGACAGAAGAGTTGAATGAAAAATTGGACGCTAACTATTTTTAGAATAAACGTTTAAGAAGAATTTAGAATAATGTGACGTTTATAACGTTACAAAAGTATTTATACCTATATACTATATTATTTATCTATGGTATTTATTAAGTGACAGACCCTAATAAATTAGACATTATTTGAATTTTTTGAAAATTGTACATAAAAAGTTATACGCTTTTCTGAAAAATATTCTATTAAGCGGTATTATTCCATTAAGATATATTCTAATAAACGGATAAATTTATTAAGGAATAAATGGAAACGTTTCGGGAGCTCAAATTTGTAATCCTTAAACCGGGATACACCTATAACCGATATTCTAATAAGGGCTTCGACTGTAATAATGATGTATTAGACCATAAACACAACAGACGAAAATCGTTGACGTTAGTAGAGAGATATAGTATTTTTTATATGCGTGCACGTCACAATTTATATAAAGTGACGTCCCTTATATTTAAAATTTCCAGAACGTCAATCTTAGAGTTAAAATTTTCCTAACACAGCTAATAATACGAAACCCATACGGAACTGCTCCATCTTTCATAGGCGTATATACATGGTATAATAAACAGAAAAATATAATCATTATTATATTGGGAATTTTAGAATTATATTGATTAAATAACCAAAAACATTGTTATTATTAATAATATAAATTTTATAAAATAACTCTTTAAGTCTAATATTACACAAAATAATAATTTGAATTAAATATATTAGACAGTTGTACGCAACTAATACGGGAAATACTTCAGATTTTTTTTGACAGTTCAGCGTGTGGCAAAATTTTTTAAAGTGTTGCCGCTTTTTTAGAGTAAGAATTTTGTTCATGTTTTGATTTCTTACACAATTTAATCATAATACATTATATATTAATAAATTGTATTTATAAATACATATTCAATTTAGATTAATAGCTTTAAAAACTAATTATTGTTATGTATTGTGATTGTGCTATGCCAAAACAACTAAATAGTCTGTAGAAAGCTGATAATCTTTCATCTAAGATAGATTATTTTGAACAATAAATAATGGCGGGACGTTTTTACTAAATAAAGGTAAGTTTAAAATTTAGAATATATAATTTTGTATTAAAATCTTTTCTTATGTATTTTAGTGTGTTGCAGCAGTCTTAAAAATAAGTATATTTACTGTTAATATAACAGTTTAACAAAGAGTTGACATTTTAAAAATTCCTCACTTAATAACTATTCTGATATTTTGGCAACGCTGTGGGGTTCTGACGTCGTAAATCTTGAATGACGTGCACGCGTTTTTATATGAAAAATACTATACAAACAGACATAATGTTGCAAAAAATATTTTTATTTGTATAATTCACTAAGCAATATCAATACTGAAAATTTTATAATTCGTAAAATTTAGGATTAACATTTTGCTGTAAATAAAGTTAGTTAAATTGTTTCTAATGTAATAGTTTTTTAAACTTTTTTAATGCTAATCAATTGTGATAATAACTTCAACAATCAACGAGAAATTGTATACAACTGTAATTTTTCACTTGTTACATAAATAATTATTAATAAGTATTCCATCTATATTTAAAAATACAATGTGAAATAATAACAATCTATTTCCATTATCAGATTTTCCAACAATCCAAAAACACTTGATAATGATGTATATCGAAAATTGTACGCCAAAAAGTTAATATACATGTACAAACATTAAATGAATATGATTTATTAAAACAAACAATCGGCTGTCCCTTTACAAAAGTACAAATAGTAACCGTCATTTTTGTCAAAATCGAGTTTTTTATAAATTTGAAGTTGCTGCGTTTTGCTTGACCTTTTGATTGTTTTAAAACTAACATCGAACCATAAACTGACAGGAAGCTTCTTCCAGTGCAAAGCAAAACACAGTAACTTACAAAACCCATATCAAAACCAAGTAACTGCTAAGTAGTTACTGGGTTTTGTAATGGTTTTTGTAGTTACTGTGTATTGATTTGAGAACTCGTCTTTAATTTATGCGGAAATTCCAACCCCTCCTACTCTGTAACCATGTAACTGTAAACACAGTGTTTTTCAAGCAGTTCGAATCCACAATACATACCCAATAGTAGCGCAAGTGGAATAGGACGGGTGGGGAGAGTGATTTGCATGGGCCCATCCGTTCGTAATGGCGGCGGGGCTACTAGTCACGTTAGGTGGGAGGTATGACATAGCAAAAGACTTATGACGTTGATGTAAGTGCTGTTACCATGGTTTCACTAGTTTTGCAAATTTACCCAAATAATGATTATACTATACGTTTTTAAAAAAAAAATGTAGCAAATTCTACTAAAATCAGCACTTAAATTTACAACAACGTATTTCTAAAGAATTATGAGTATCTACCAAAAAAAATCGGTTGCCTGTAAAGTCGGTTTTACGGGCAAAGATTTTACGTGACAACGTCTTTTTCTCGGTAGAATATTTATTGATATGAATATTATTAAATTGCACAATAGGAACAAGGAATTGAATGAAAATAAGAATTGCACAAATTTTAACTATAGAAATATATTTTGTTTACTAAAACATTGTACATGTAAACTCAGTTTCTCAACTTTTGTGTCAATCTAACAATTAATCAATTAATCATAGTTTACGATAATGAAATATTAGTGTACAATTATTTACCTTTATTGTTGTAGTTGTTGTAAATGACGAATCTAAGCACTCCACATTTTCACTACAGACACAGCTGACGATACTTTAACCACACGTGTGAACTTGTATTATGACGCTTTCTCGGTTTTCCAACGCCAAGAACGCTCGAGAAAGACAGAGACACAAGCACGCACCGATTCAACGCGCCTAATTCTCTAGTGCTGCGCGCGCAGCGGACCGATCATGTTTGAGTGGGAGAGAGACGCAAGGCATTCGCCGGTCCGGCGGGCCTTCCTCTCGTTCGGTGACTCATCGTAACAGACGTGAGCGGGCGTTACACTTTTTCATGAGTGACTCCGAGCCACAACCTAATTTAAGACGTTGTCACGTCAAAAAATGTATTAGTGCCGTTAGTAGCAACATTGTAATCCACGCCTTTGCAAGTTGCAAATAGCGTTATAATAAAACATCTTATCCCAAATTTTAGAAAAAGGCGATAAAAACAGTATATATCAATTTTTATATATCTAATAAACACTGCTAAAAGAGAAGAAGGTACATTACCAAAATGGTATAGTATTCCCAATCAAAAGAATATTTTTTGTTGATGGGTGAAAGTTAAAGTTGAGATTATTTTTACAAGCACCAGGTAAGAACAGCATCTAATTATATCAAAATTATATCAAACTTTTGTTAGTAAATACAAACTCGATAGTATTTTGTACATTTTGTTTTTGTACTTAAATTACCTTTAAATCTTAACCAACATTAGTGTTATATTTATACACTATATATATTTTATAATCATTAAAACTCTTAACTCTTATCATTGCATTCCTAAAAGTTGCCTTATTTTATAAAAAAAACTCTTAACTCTTATAATTGCATTCCTAAAATTGGCCTTATTTTATAAAAAAAAGTCATACATTCCTTATTTTAACAATATTTCATTATTTTAGATTTTCATGGATCTTCTACTTCTGAGCAATAGTTACATGGAGTTACATGCTAATTTGTGATGATACTGAAGAGCAAGATCGCAGAAATGCTAGAGTTTACACTTTATTATCTGCAGATGGTACTTTAAGGTAGAGTATTTTAGAAGGTATGGAACTTACAACAAACCATTAGTAATGAATATAGAGGTAGCTATATTTGTATATCAAAAGAAAGATCTCCAACACGATGGGAAGATTAAATGAAGATTGGTGGAAAAATCTCTTCATGAAGTTGTCCATCTGGTACAGAATTGCAGCCAATGGAGACAGCAAGCTAACAATATTTAGAGTGTCTCCATCCACACCTTAATAATGGCTTAAGAAATAAGGAGGATGAGGATATTTGCAGCCAATACTTTACGGAAGAAAATTATACAAATATACAAATGTCAGGATGTCTGTGTTTTATCTTGTTGTTTTTGGGAATTTGGTTTGTTAATGTAATGAAAAACAGATATAATCATAAAATATTAAATAAAAACTGTCCTATACCATAATACATACACTCTCTGTAGCAGATATTATGTTATATATTTATATATAAAAATGTGTAAGTGTATACTGTATTTTTGGACAGAGAGAATATATTTTTTGGCATAGAATAAGTTTTTATTTCTTATTTTATGACTATATTTACTTTCCATTAAAAGCATACTCTTTGAATTTTGGCGCCTAAAATTCAGAGTATTTTTTAAATTTGCTGCCTAAAATTCAGAACCTAAGTTTTGAATTTGCTGCCAAATGAAATTAGTTTCGGCCCGTCCGTATTTGGCGCTAGAAACTCTCTCCCAAAACTTTCTATGGGAGTTACCTTACTAGGGGGTTATATACTCTGGTTCGAATCTACCAGATATATATGTAAGAGAGATATCTTACATATATCTGGAATCTACTCACCAAAGCGATAGGATGCTGACCCGTGAGACGATGCTAGCATGTACTAGGCGAACTAAAAATATAGTTTCTTCGACACGTTCGTGTTTAAAGAAGTTAACTTAAAATATTTCTTAAACATCATATTATAATTATTATTGTTTCGTCAATAAATCTATATGTTTTTAGAATATCGATGTGCTTCCAAAGAAAAGAAAATTGAATACCAAGAAAAAGCTAGCTCAGGAGTCATGTCAGGTAAGTAAGGGTTTTGATTAATGTGGTTTAGGACATTAAAATGATGTATAGGTACAATTAAATTAAATTAAATTAAATAATTTTTTAGGATGAGAACAAAGAGAACAATAATGTTACGACTGAATCACCCAATATCCTTCTGCAAAGTAAAGAAGATACTACTTGGTTGATAAGTTTCTGGTTTATCTGTTAATTAACTAAATTTACTATTTTCTTTTATATTGTTTTAGGTTAATAGTACTGAGACAGAAATAATCACCAAAGTGAATCGCACAACACAAACAAGAAAGAATAAAAGAGGAAAAGGAAAAAATAAGGATAATAAGGGATAAGGAAAAACATCCTATGAGAGCCGTGTGTGAAGGTAAATGTGGTAGGATGTGCAAAAAAATAACAGAAGAACATCGGAACAATATCTGGATGTAGTACTGGAATTTAGCTTATACGAGTAAACGAAAGTGATTGTACAAACAAATAAAGCTGGTTTCTGTTAAACGTAGAACCCAGTCAGCAAAACGTAAGAGGTGTGAATCAAAGCGTGAAAATTCTACTGACATAGAGGTATGCGGACATACTTTTTTGAATACCTTAGGGTATATCAACGATTCTGTAATAACCGAATTAATAGCAGTAATTAAAAAGGACCTTGTGGAGATCAGATCAAGAAACGTAGAAGTAGATGCCGTAAGCAATCCAATAATAAAGGACCATATTGAGTCATTTAAGCCATCAGTGAGTCATTATCGTAGAAAAAATGCTCCTAATGTTAGGTATTTACCGAGAGAGTTGACATATAAGAAAATGTTGGATGATTTTGTAACAATACCTCCCTCTGTTTGTAAAATCGAAGTATATCGTCAAGTTTTAAAGAAAATTAATGTTTCACTTTGCCAACCCAAATCGGATATCTGTGAAGAGTGTAAAATATTAAAGAACACGTTGGAAAATAAAGAAGACGATAAAATTCAAGATCAGCTAAATTCCCACCGTACTAAAGCAGAAAAGGCAAATCTAGAACATAAAAAAGGCTCTACCGAAATAGCAAGTTCGACGAAACGTATATACTTTATACATTTACAAAAAGTGATTATTTTGCCTATTATGCCTCAAAGTAAAAGTGCAATTTTTACTAGCTGACTTGTTGTATTTAACCTTACGTTTGCTACTTTAAGTAAACAATCTTAAAATAACAGTTTCTGTGTACTCTGGCATGAAGCTTTAGGTGGACCTAAGGCTGAGTCGATTGTTGACGCTTTATTAGAAGTAATAAGAAAAGAAAGAGATGTCTCTCATTTTGTATTTTGGGCAGATAATTGTACATTCCAGAATAAAAATTTGGTTCTATATACTTCCTTGATAACTGAAGTCAATTGTTCTTCCAAGCTACAGGAAATCGTTATAAGATGTCTTACAAAGGGCCATACGCCCATGTCTGCTGACGGAATTCATAGCAATATCGAGCAAAAAATACTAATAAACAGAAATATCTATGATTTTCCACTGAAATTGTGAATGACTCTAGAAAAAATGTAAATGTACTTGAGTTAAAAGAGTTTCACTTGAGGCAAAATAAAAAAAAGGACAACAACTAAGAAACTAGAGGATCCTTTAAAGGGTTTTCTATTACAAGATTTGGTAAAAGTTCTGTTCACACGAGGAAGTAATTGTATAAAATATAAAACAATTTGAGGACGATCATCAGGAATTAGATTTTTTACAAAAAAAACTGTCCAAGCACGTTTATGCCCAAAACTTTAAATATTCGTGGAATCTGAAGCGACAAAAAGGCACTCATTTTTAAAAACCTAATACCATTAATGCCAACATGGACAATAAAATCAGAGGATAGGAAAAGGATTGACGCATTCGAAATGTGGTGCTGGAGACGAATGCTACGCGTCTCGTGGACGGAGCACAGATCCAATCAGTCGATTCTCGAAGAGCTAAACATTCAGACCAGACTCTCCTCTCAGTGTCTTGCAAATGTTTTAAGGTTTTTTGGCCACATTGCGAGAAGAGACAATGACAACTTAGAAAGATTAATTGTATGCGGAAACGTAGAAGGACGTAGAGGCAGAGGACGCTCACCTATCCGATGGTCAGATCAAATACAGAAAGCCACTGGAGAGACGTTTTCCGAGTCCATGAGAGCAGCCCAAAATCGCAAGAGATGGAGAGAATTGACAGCCCGCATTGTAGGAAATCACGATCCTCAGCAATGAGGAAACGACAAGAGAGAGAGACCATTAATGCCGGAAAACCGAAAGTTCTTTTGGCAAAACCTACCAGACTCAGAAATATCTTTAGACTTGGTGGAGCATGAACAAATGGATGTCATAGATTCCAATATTTAAATAAAATATATCGGTTCGTTTGCTTATTTCGTTTCTATTGTTTAGTTTTCTGCTGTTATCAAACCGATGTATTTGTCTAATTCGTTCCTTTTGTCATTTTAGTAATATTATTTGTTTTTGTTCTAAGTACAGATTGTTTTTTTTTGTTAGTTTCTAATTTTTAATCACAGTTTTTATATTGGTACGTTTGCATTTTATATTCTGTACTTTATTAAAATAAATATTATTTTATCATAGTTTTCATTTAATTTTGCAAAACACACTAACAGCACTTACTGTTCTGCAAAATGGAGTATTTTTTATGTATGTACTAATTACAAAACATAGCAAAGGCAATTACTGTGTTTTTTTATGAAAATTTTTTTTAAAATCTATGCAAAATTTAGTAAAGGCAATTATTGTGTTTTGTTATGGAAAAATGGATTTTAATTTTTTTTAAAATCTATGCAAAATTAGTTTTCACTTGCGATCTCTACTTCTAAGGCGGATTATTCCCTTCAATAATATTTGTATTATATTTGTATTGTAATATAAAACGTGAATAGAGGTTGTCTAACACACCGTCAAGTTTTTGTTTGAGTTTATTTAATAATTTCTTACGGCTTGCACATTTTATAAAAATCGAATTTTCTCCATTGTTGTAAAAATGCAATTACTGTGTTTTGCCATGGGACAGCCGCGATAATACTTAAACAAATATAACCAGATTGATTAGTTATATTGCCTTTTTTCTCAATTTTTCATTCTGCAAACTTGTCAATTAGTTTGTCATCAAAAATAGTTTTTTCTAGATAAAGTATTGATAAACTATTTAATTTTTGTTGGCCTAATGTGGATCTGATTTTTTTTTATTCTTGCCATTACTGAGACTGATCTTTCACTGCTTGCATTGCTTATGGGAAGGATTAAATAAATTCTAAGAATTGTGTTTAAATTGGGAATATCGGAATAATATCTACATATAGTTTCAAAAGTTATCCATCATTCAAAATTTTCGCTATTATTAACTATTTTCAGAAACTACTATTATAGATCATTTATAAAAAAAATATAATAACGTTGACAGATATTTTTTGTTTTTAAAGAGATACTGTTAAATAAAAAAATTAAAAACTAAAAAAATTATTTCTATGTAAAATGTATTTAACAGTTTTAATATAGTGTATTTCTAGCACGGACATTGATGTAAGCCTGAATTCAAGCTCTAATACTGCTAACAAGTCGATCGCTCATTTATTGTAGCAAATTCCCCCATGCTTCTCTAGAGGCAATTGTAGGTTCATGATGGGTTCTATGAGAATTCCTGCGGGCACGAAAAGTTCTGGAAAGCACATCCGTTGCATGTTCAATGGGGTTCATGTCTGGGGACATCGCAGGTCAGTCCAAACAGCGAATACCATCTGTCTCAAGATAGTCATAAACCGCCTGAGTCCTATGTGGAGGGGCGTTATCATCCATAAAAACAAAATTTTCACCCACAGCTCCTCATAATCTTACATGAGGTTCTAAAATCCTTGTGGTGTGCCTTTGTCCTGATGGAGTCCCATTAATAACCACCAATTCCGTCAGTTCACCTACCATAATACCTGCCCAAAATATAACACTGCCACCAGCGTAAGGAAGTTTAGGACGGACATGCTAGTTGTGCAGCTTTTGTTGGCTCTCGACAAACACGAATTTGCTTTATATCATTATTTAAACAGATTCTCGTCTCTTCTGAAAAAAGCATAAAATTACAAAACTATTGAGGGAGCTGTATGTGTTCTTAAGCCCACTGGATGAGGTGCAAAACATGCTTAGGTTCTAGCTAAAGAACTCTTGTTGGTCGACGACTCCTCAAACATGAGTGAAATTTTTTTTTTCGTGTAAATAACGATACTCTGACTCCTGTAGCACGCCTGATAGGCGAGCGGTTTACCCCTATAAGCAGAGCATCAACCGACTAAAATTCTTTTTGCATTTCTAATGCACCAAACCTTTTTTATTCGATTCTATATATTTTTCAAAGATGAAATGTATTTTTTTTTATTTTTACAAGTGGCCGGCAATTGTTATTAACAAATAACTAATACAGAAAAACAATTTCACCGAATTGTTTTGGAATTAATTTTTTTAGGTGGATCTCATCAAAATAAACACTTTTTCTCTCTTAATAATTTTTCAAAAAATGCTTCCTTTTCGAGTTATTTGCATTTTTTTGTTGAAAAAATGCCTTAATTAGTGATTTTTGTGATTTTTTTTTTTAAACTACTAAATGAATTGCAATTTTACAAATAGCTTTATAATCATTAAACCGTCGAGTATAAGTTAGATTATTTTGACAAGAATAAATGGTTTCTATCTCGCTAAAAACGTGGACCCAAATATTTCGAATATGCCTTTCGAGAGTATCCCGCTAAGCGTGTTATAGTAAATCGAATTTAGTTGAATTCATTGGAAATTATATTAAAAAAAATATTCATTTACCAATAGAAAGCAATAAAAAGTTGATTATTTCTGGTGCTCTCGAACCTCGAAGTAAAGCATATGTGATAGAAAATAATAATAACAACAGCAGCATTTGGATAAAAAAATTCAAATTATTGTTAAATCTCCAGACACAGATATATTTATTTTACTTTTATCTCATTATCATGATTTCACAAGTGAACCACTTTTATGGTTTCACACAGGAAATATTGTAAAAAATGTGGATCGTTCTCGATATATACCTGTACATCAAATTGCAAAAGAAATTGGAAAAATAATGTGCAACAGTATTCTAATAATGCATTCTATAACAGGTTGTGATACCACAAGTTCATTTTATGATATGGGAAAAAAGAAGGCTTATAAAGCTTTGCAGAAATTAACTGATAGTCAATTGGAAAAATCAGGAAATTTGCCTACTTTACCTTTAGATGAAGGACTTACAGTTTTGACTCTATTTTTATCTAAACTGAATGACCCTCAAAATAAGTTTAAAAAATATCATGAATCCATAAATGAATTAAGATATAATATTGCATTAAAAAAAATGCATCTAATGAAAAATTACCACCTTCGAAACCAGCATTATTACAACATTACTTAAGAGCAAAGTGGCAAATAAATGAATGGATTCAAGCAAAAAACATTATTATTGCATCTCTTGATCCATTAACCCATGGTTGGACAATGAAAAATAATTGTTTCGATTTTAATTATTTTGAAGGCGAAACTAGTTTAGATATGTTACAAAAGTATTTCTGCTCATGTACCGGAAAATGGTCTACGAAAAATTGTAATTGTATTTCCTATAATTTAGAATGCTGCGCAGTATGTGCATGTACACCAGAGAATTGTAAAAATGTTAAAGACGACTCTATTGAAGACAATGAAATCAGCTATTAGATGGAAATCCTGTTGCTGTTGACGAAAATTTTAAAATTATTGACAATGAAAACGATGTATAATTAATATTATATTTTAATTTTATTATATTTTTCAATGAAAATTAATTATATATTGCTTAATGTATTTCACTGTAGTAAAACATTCAATAATATAGTCACCACGTATATTAAAAGAAAAATTACATTATTATAGCATTGTAAAAAATTAATTTTAATTGTTTTAATTATAATATGTCTATATAAAAATAATTAGAAATATCTTTTTTGTTAATAAATTGTACTTAATATTTGTATTGAATTAATTTTTTAAATTTAAACAAATATTTCTACGCGCCGCACGCCTGTATCGCCGCAACCGCTGTACACACTTAGCGGTAGACTGCTCGAAAGACATATTCGAAATATTTGGGTCCACGTTTTTAACAAGATTTTAACGTTTTTTAGAAAAAAAATCCGAAAAATCACTAATTAAGGCATTTTTTCAACAAAAAAATGCAAATAACTCGAAAAGGAAGCATTTTTCGAAAAATTATCAAGAGAGAAAAAGTGTTTATTTTGATGAGCTACACCTAAAAAAATTTATTCCGAAGCAATTCGGTGAAATTGCTTATTTCTATAAGTTATTTGTTAATAACAATTGCCGGCCCACTTGTAACAATTTAAAAAAAATACATTTCATCTTGGAAAAATATATAGAATCGGATAAAAAAGGTTTGGTGCATTAGAAATGCAAAAAGAATTTTAGTCGGTATATTCTGTTTCTAAGCGTCTTTTGAGGGGTAAACCGCTCGCCTATGATGTTTCTTTGGAGCTCTGCTACAGACATAGAAGAATTTCTCCGAATGTAAATTCTGATATATCTATTCTGTTTCTGTTGCTCATTGGTAATTCGGGGTCTACCAAAGCGACACCCACTCTTTCCGCCACGAATCACTGTCAATGGCGTTTTTCAACTAAAGCGATAATTCTTACACGGTCCAATTCCAGATCAATTAAATGGGTATTTAAATAAACTAAAAAACCAAAAAAGCTATATTTTATATGAAAAAGACCTATTAAATATGTGATCAGGATACGGATTTATAATGTAATGATGATTTATATGTAATTAAAGAATTGCATACAACATAAAAATATTAACTTTAAAATGTTCTTTGTCAGTGAATCGTAATTCATGTTCTGGAATTTTACCATAAAATAATTTTCGTATTTTCTGCCGTTTTTTATAATTAGTATATGCAATATCTTTAACGTTTTCTGCTTCTATTTCTCAATTGTCATCTCAAAAGTCATCTCTCCAGTTTGTATGAAATCTATCAATAAATCATATATCAAAATTGCCGTCTTTACGGATTTGTCTTTTTCTTGAAGAGTTTTGTTTGACGCATTTACTCTCTCTAAAATCTTTTTCCGTATAGCAAGTAACACTACATACTCAAATCTATTAAGTTTTTTATGAAACCAGCAGCTTTGAACCTTGTTAATTTTTTAACAAAAATGAAAAACCTTGGTTTCTCATTTTTGTTTGGGGACAAATGTCGTAAACAATGTTTAATTTCTTCATAATTTTCCTTTAATGATTTCACAGCATCGGAATGAGCACACCACCTGGTAAAACAAATATGTTTAATACTTAAGTGTTTGCTCTTATAAAATTTTTGTAATTCATTAAACCTATGTGCAGAACTTAAAAAAAAACCCAAAAATCTTTTTTCTTCTAGAGATTAAAATTTGGCTTCCTTCATTTCGTTTACTATTGTGTGCTGTAAATCTTTCGATATAATAGAAATAAATTCATCACATATTGTAGACGACAGTAAAATGGATCGAACTCGGATAAATATTCCAAAGCACCTAATATAACACTTTGACTCCTATGTGTATCATATATTTTATAATACACAACAGGTACTCTCCCTGAGCCTATGTGTATGATATCGAGTTAGAATCTATGGAGAAGCTATGAGCATATTAACGTGTGTATTAAAAACGGCGTAGGTAGGCGTGGCTAACTGTGATATCAATATGGCGGTGGGATCATGGCCGGACTCAATAATATTAAAACTACTATAAAAATATGACTAGTTATTCAGAAAATTTAGTCATAATCTACAGAGTGCAATACATTTTTATTAAACTATGATTTATTTATCCCGAGGTAAACACTAAAAACACGATATATTATACATAAAGATAAATTAATACAGTCAAATACTATTAATTTATTCTCTGAAGTACGGGCCATTACTTTGTTTACATATTTGTATACTAACCTGTAGAACGTTATTCCTGAAGATTTTTTATTAACATTGCTTCTGCCACTGCAACTACGTTGAGAACAAGAAACCATTATTATGCACTATCACAATATATTATTACAGTTTCTATAAAAGTATTATAAAACTAAAAATATTCGAAAAACGACAAACGTAAACAAACATATACGATCTGTCAAAAGTGTCAAAACAATATGGCCGAAGTGAGGTCGTTTTTAGTCACGTGATGCCCTCTCCATAGATTCTAACTCGATGGTGTATGAATTTGATAGACAAGAGTAGAACGCATTCAAGCGACTGTGTATGTGGTCCGAACGCAGTTGTAATGTATTTATACGTGTATTATCATTCCTTTAGGCTGTGGTAACCAATTTTCAATGTTAGTTCGGTAATCCTAGCATACTAAAATCGGCAACATTGTAGATAAAATTTGGAGACACAAAATCGTCGAGTGGCATACCAGTTACTGTTAGACCTTTATTGTAGTCAGGTTTGTTTATGTACAATGTCTAAAAATAACAAGAGATACCTTCCTTTACACGAACTTGACCATCTGGCTGAAAATCTTAGCGAAATAAGTGATTGTGAATTTGATGACTCAGATGTCAATCCATTATACACTGATATTTCCGATAGCAGTGAATACTCTTCAGATTGTGAACCACAAACAAAACGGCAGAAGGTGGAAACACTTAAGGTAAGTTTATAGTTACGTATAAATTTCAAATGTTATATCTAATTTTGAAATATTTTAAGATGACAATGTTACAAGTCAACCTAGAATTCAAGATGAACAGTTAAATTTGCAAAAAAGCGAAAGTGAATCTGAAATCATCATCATCATCATATAACGGGGGTCCTACGGCGATTGCCGCTTCTCGCATTTCAGCCTCCATCTTTTCCTATCTCTCCAATCTCCCTCTTCTAAGCCTCTAGATTGCATTGTTTTTGTAATTTCTCTTCTCCAGGAATTTGGTGGTCTTCCCCTTTTCCTTCTTTCTGGCGGAACATACATTAAGGCTTTCTTTGGTCACCGCTCCTCCTCCATTCTCATCACGTGACCATACCATTGTAATTGCCTTCATTGTATTCTATCTGAAAGAGTATCTCTAATTCCTGTACGGTTTCGTATTTCCTCATTCCTGATTCTTTCAGGAAAGAAAAGAATCTGAAATTAAAGATCTAAATAATATAGATATGGTAAATCCTCATATAGGGAATTTACAGGCAAATGTTTTATGGAACAATGTTGATGGAAATTTGAATACAATCGACGGTATACATGAAAATACTTCTTTTGGTACAGTTGTAGAAAGTAGGGAAAATGATACACCTTTAAAATTTTATAGACTACTCCTAACAGACGAGATACTCGATATTTTAGTGCAGGAAACAAATCGATATGCCGAACAAAAAATTATAGATGCTATAAATTGTGAAAACGTTAAGACAAATTCATATCTCACTAACTGGAATGATACTAACAAAGAAGAAATATTAAAATTTTTGGGAATTTTGATATGGATGGATTTGAATACAAAACCACGACTACGAGATTACTGGAGCACTAATTTTATCCATCATTGCTCAATATACAAGACGACAAACATGTCGAGGTGTAGATTTGAGGCTCTTGCTTGCTTCCATTTTTCAGATAATGAAGCTTGTCCTGAAGGAAGCAGATTGTTCAAAGTTGAACCATTGTTGCAGGCGTTCAATAGAAGTTGTCAATCTGCTTTGGTACCAGGCCAATACGTTTGCATTGATGAATCGATGATTCCCTTTAGAGGACGTTTGTTATTTTTACAGTAAATACCTGGCAAACGTAATAAATATGGAGTAAAAGTTTTCAAACTCTGTGGAAAAGGCGGCTACACATATCACGCAAAAATTTATGGCGGAAAGCAAAAAAGGCCAAAGGAACAATCACTAGCATCCCTAGTGGTCATGGAATTAATGCAACCTTTTCTACACTGAGCAAGAACTTTGGTTAAAGACAATTTTTACAATAGTGTCAATTTGGCACACGAACTAAATGATAACAATATTCATCTAATTGGAATACTTCGTAAAAATAGGAAATACAATCCTAAGTCAGTGTTTGAAGCAAAGCTAAATAAAGGAGATATGATGGCGCTACAGAGTAACACAAAAGCTATTGTAGGAAAATGGATCGACAAAAGAGAGGTAAAATTTTTGACTACAAAATCTTGTCCAGAAATGGTCGACGTTCGTACAAAATCAGGAATAAAAAGAAAACCGTCTACAATAGTAGAATATAATTCTGTTAAATCTTACATTGACGTCTCTGATCAAAAAGCTTCCTACAGTAATCCCATTAGACGTTCTATAAAATGGTACCGGAAAGTGGGAGTAGAGTTATTGACAAATACAGCCGTAGTGAATGCTTTAATTCTGTACAACAAAGCTTTGAACAAAAAAATGGATGTAACACAATTTCGCGAAGAATTAGTGACTGCCATTTGCAAAGACAATAATGTTACAAACCCTCAACAAACACACCATAGACTGGAAGAATATGAAAAAAAGAGGACGATGTGTTATATGTTACACATCACTGGCAAAATCCTTTAGTGGCGCACATGCATCTAAGAATTCCAAACAGTGCAACACTAGGTGTACTGGCACTGAATGTAGAGAAAAAAAATTTATTTGTAACATTTGTTTTTTTGAAACACATAATGTATATTTAAAATAATTTGTTTAGATGTTTGCTTATGTTTTTTCGTAATAAAGTTTCATAAATAATGCGTATCAATTTCAATACATATAGGCTATAGGTAATCTATAGGTAATGACATTATGAAAAGTCGTCTAGGTGAACTCCGTGTATCAAAAATAAACACACCCTACAAAGCCCTTTTTAAATAAAAAAAATGTCATTATATGAATTAACTCATACATATAGAGCATTTTATTAAAGAACATGAAACAAAAGTGGTCAGGCTGTGGCAGCTTATGCGGATAAATAGGCCCAGGAGTTAAAGTGATAATTACAATTATTTTCACTAAAAAACACTTAAATTTGATTGTCGCTACCACACATTAAAGTACCTCAATCCAATATATTTTTTTTCCAATTCAATGTCAATGTTTCCGGTAATTTTATTACTTTTTATAAAAATTAAAATGGAATAAAACTGGAGTTTTAATGTTCTCAAAAATTTGTATGTACATTTTTCCAATCATTCACCCTTTTCGCCATTAGCATTGTTTGTGTTTTTTTTTATTTAAAAATTAATACCCTCTTTTTCGGGCGCCGAAATTTACGGGCCAGAGGCACGTGCCAACATTATCTAGGCCCTAGTCCGCCCCTGATTGTACGAATAATTCTATATTGTAGTTTTTATTACGATTAGGATCACAAAATATTAATTTCCGAATTGGAACACCTTCCGCTTTCATCAAATTATCCCTGGCTTTGCACAATCGACAGGTAATCAATTTTATTTCTGCTATTTGAAACAATGTCTCATGGTCTAATGAAAATTATTTACTTATTGGGATCGTTCTCTGGAATATTTCCATTAAAAGGACCATTTTTAGTACAAAAAGTACATCTCGTTACATTGGTACTAAGTGATGTCGTTGGTACTTTGTCCATTATGTGTGAAGTAAACTTAACGTTCTCACATACAAAACTCTCATTAGAGGATCTATGGTTACTCCAATTCTTTGTTGTATGGCCAATGTTTATTGCTGTATGCCTTTACAATGCTTGCAAAAATGTAGAACTGTGGAACACGTTCTTTGAGATGATGGAAAAAATTAATGATAATAATATGAAGTTGAAAACACAAAAATCAAAGCAAACGATAGTTCTGCTACTTATTGTTCTTATGTTCTCTTGTTTAAGTGTGTATCTAATGGTACAGAGAGGCAAAGAAAGATGTAATGTATATATTTTTGGTTTAATATTTTGGTTAATTTTAATATTGAACATTGTTTTTTTAACAATAGCGACAAACGAATCTTGCCATTCTATTTCAAGCACATATATTGGCTTAAAAGTGCTTCTAGAAGAGACATATATGGACAACAATATTCAATACGAAAGTTACCAAGTTGTACAGAATTTTACTGACACTCTTGTTAGTTTATACAAATGTGTCGGTATATTGAATACAATTTTGGGAAAGATAATTTTAATGCTTTTTGTGTTAACATTCATTGATGTCCTTGCCTTTGTGAATATATGCCTGATTGTCATCAAACATTATAATATTGAACTTATGAGCATAAATTTTGGTAATATGTTGGAAAGTATTTTCTTTCTGGTAAGTACACTTTAGATTTGTTTAAACACTTAAAAATAACACTTTTTTCGTATGAAAAATATGAAATATATTTGAATTAGCAAAATATTAATTTTAAATATTTTGTCATACATTTTGATTTAGTTAGCACCTCTAATAAAGTATACTGAGCCTTAAGCTAGCGGGGACAAATGAGCGGAATCCAATTTCACATATGCCATATTTTTTTACCCATTTTTATTTATTATATACATTATACATATATACAGTGTGGAAACCACTTATGGAATAAAATTGTGTGTGTCCTTATTATAGAAAATAATAAAAAACTCTGCGACACGGTAACTTTTAAATTTAAATGTGCGCTTTTTAAACATAAATTTAAATGTACAGGATGATCCACGCAAGTCTGGCATAGTCCTAATCCTTATTTTTAATGAAACACCCTGTATATTTTTATGTTTTTAAAAGATTCTCAACAACTTGATTTCAACGAACTATATCATGTAGGGTCTATAATGAATAATACAAGGTGAAATGTTGAAACTAATAATTTATCACGTGTTATGGTATTATTTTAAATTGGCTAAATGCAGACAATACACTTATACTCTAAGTGTCAGTATATTGGGGAAAGTTTCTGTTTAGTAAACGTGTTAACATTTTTTGTCATGAATAGGTAAAAACTGTCTAGATTGTCTGCTAATTAAACGAAATCGGTAAATAATGCGGATTGTTATCAATCAGTTGTTGGTGTGTTGACATTTTACAGTAAAATAATAAATTCCTAATTAAAAGCTAATTTCTTGCAGAAATAAAAATGAAATATTTAACTGAGACCCACCGAATTGAAATTGTAATGATGATCGGTTACGGGGAGAATTGTAGAAATAAAGTTGAAGTAGCAAACTTATTAAACCAGAGGTATCCTCAGTTGCCTAATATTGCACTAGGTACTGTATCTAAAATGTATGCACAATTAAGAGAACTTGGACATGTCAAACCATTAAAAAGAAAACCGAACTTTATTGAAGATAAGGTGAAAGTGGATCTTTTGTAAGTGTCGCAGAGAATCCAACGTCAAGTTCACGACAAATTGCACGTCAAAATAATGTGAGTCACACAACTGTCCTAAGGTGTCTCCATGAAGAAAAATTTCATCTATATAAATTGACTTTTGTGCAGGAACTAACAGAAGACGATCCAGATCGTAGAATGGATTTCTGCGAAAGAATGATGGATAAAATTAACACAAATGAAATAGCTCTTGGCACAAATCTTTTTTCTGATGAATCAACATTTACATTAAACGGAGAGGTAAACCGATAAAACTTGGTTGATTGGTCAGCGGAGAATCCTCATTGGATGCATGAGACACACACTCAGTATCCCCAAAAGTTGAATATTTGGGCAGGTATCATAGGAGATCTTGGCATTTGTGGACCTGAGAAAGGCGTATGACTCTGTAGCAAGGTCAGAACTATGGGAGGCAATGTACAAATTAGAAATACAGACGGAACTCATAGAAGCTACAAAAGCTCTGTATAAAGAAAATAAAGTGTCCATTAAAATGGGAACAAGAATCATAGGAGACTTCACCACAACAAAAAGGCTCCTGCAGGGTTGTTCCACATCTCTAACCCTATTCAAAATATACTTAGAGAAAGCCTTGACTAAATGGAAAAGAAAATGCGAAGGCATGGGAGTACCAGTACGGAACGAATACCTATATACGTTAAGTTTTGCAGACGATCAAGTAGTGATTGCACAAGACCAAGACGACCTCAGCTACATGATGAAGAAACTACATGAAGAATATACCAAGGCTGGCCTAGATATTAACCTCGCGAAAACAGAGTACCTATCTACAAGTGATGAAGACATAGAAGATCTACAGATTGATGACAACGTAACGATCAAAGGAAAGGATAAATTCAAATACCTGGGGTTTATAATCACGAAAAAGGCAACAACACATGTACATATAAGAAGAACTAGCGACAGCAGATGGATAAAGAGAATAACCGAATGGAGCCCCATAGGAAGGAGGAAAAGAGGACGACCCCGAAAATCCTGGAGGAACGAAGTAGACGACGCCATGAGTAAGAGAGGACTAAACGATGGAAAATGGAACAACAGAGAGAGATGGAAACGGTTGAGCGAGGGAAGGCAGTGAATACTGTAGAATCCCTAAATATATATATATATATATATATATATATATATATATATATATATATATATATATATATATCATAGGAGATCATATTATTGGTCCTATATTTGTAGATGGTAATTTGACCGCGGAAAAATATTTAAGCATGCTAAGAGACGATGTTTTTCCTTAGTCAGCTAACTTATATCCCAATCCAAAAGATCCAACCCTACCGCATGAATCTGTCTGGTTCCACCAGGACGGTGCAACACACCATTATGCCTTAATGGTAAGAAATTACTTGAATGAAATCTTCTAAAATAAATGGATTGGACAAAGGGTACTATTGAGTGGCCAGCTAGGTCACCAGATCTTACGTCTTTGGATTTTTTTCTGTGGGGTTATCTCAGGAACAAAGTATATGCAACACAACCAACTAGCATTGAAGACCTTAATGCTAGGATTTAAACAAGGGTAACTACACAAATACGGAATATTTCACCTCAAACTTTAAACAAAGTTCGGGACGAGTTTTATAGGAGACTGTGTTATTGCTAACACAAGGTGGAGAACATTTTAAGCATTTATTTTAATGTAATCCAATCAATTACCTCGGGTATTCTATGAATTATTTGTCTTGAAGAAAATTATACTTAATGTCAAAATTTCACCTTGTATTATTCATAATAGACCCTACATGATATAGTTCGTTGAGATAAGGTTGTTAAGGAGCTTTTAAAAACATAAAAATACACAGGGTGTTTCATTTAAAATACAGATTATGGGCTATGCCAGACTTGCGTGGATCACCCTGTACATTTAAATTTATGTTTAAAAAGCGTACATTTAAATTTAAAAGTTAAGGTATCTCAACGTTTTTTATTATTTTCTAAAATAAGCACACAAACAATTTTATTCCATAAGTGGTTTCCATAACTATATATATATATATATATATATATATATATATATATATATATATATATATATATATATATATATATATATATATATATATGTATATATATATATATATTTATATATATATATATGTATATATATATATATATATGTATATATATATATGTATGTATATATATATGTATATATATATGTATATATATATATAGTTATATATATATATATAGTTATATATATATATATATATATATATATATATATATATATATATATATATATATATATATATATATATATATATATATATCAACGGAGCTCTTTCGAGCCGCAGCGAGCAAAGTCAGGATTGCCAACATGATTTCCAACATACGAAACGGATAGGAACCAGAAGAAGAAGAATTCAGTTACTTTAAACTCTATTGTCACTAAAACGGATTATGTATTTTTCCACTAAATTCGATACGATGACGACGGCGACTGTAGGTCCGTTCTCAGAATGTTAGCGGTTCATTAGTTTCTTATCGGCACCGATACGGTCAAGATGTCTAAACGAACGCAATGTATTATGCAAATGGCGAAGGCCACATTTTCGTCTGATGATTTAAATTATGATTCGTCTGGTAAGTTTATTTGAAATATTACCTACATAAATTTTAAAACTGTGTTTAAAATTTGGATTAATGTCTATACTCCTACTGTATTTTTTAGCATCCAGTCCTGCGCTCTCAATTCCTGAGGAATACAGAAAAATTTTCGAATCCGATGATTCAGATCAAGATCCTAATTACATACCTATAGAAAAAAGTGGCAACTATTCACGTAGTAAAACACCAACGAAGAAAAGTCCTAATAAAAAACAATGCCTAGGTAAGTAATTAGATTATCCAAGCCTTTTTGTTTTAAAAATGTGAGCTTTCAGCATATGTAATTAAATTTTATGTATTATCACGGATGATTCTTATTGCAGATCGTGCAATTTATTTTTTTATTTTTAGGTACGATTTGTCCTGGACCTACAAACGATGCTGAAAATGACAATATCTTGGAGAGTCTGCCTAACGAATATGACGGTGAAACATCAAACAGAAACGACAACGAGGTTGAAAGTAGCTCCAGCGGTTCTGCATTTAACCATTTTACCAGTAATTTAACAAAAAGGGGTACTATTCGAAAGCGGGGCTGAAAGGAGATTTGCGAGTGAAACGAAATGAGCGAAAAAAAATCGAAACTTAGGAAAAGAATGTACCACAAAAACCGGAAAAATAGTTAAAAAAGAGAAAGGAGGGAGCTCCTCGAGTGTAGCAGTAAATGCGCGAAAAAATATTTGAGATTTCCTTAATAAAATACCAGTATATAAAAGTCATTACTCCCGGCGAGATTGCTCAAAAAAGTTTTTGTCTCCTCACCTAACTATAACAATGCTTCATGAAGAATACAAAAGAACTTCGATTCTCGAAGCGAGATCAGCTTGTTTTGAAATTTTTCGGCAAGAGTTTCATGGCATGAATCTTCACTTTAAACAACCTAAAGTCGATACGTATGCGACTTGTGACAGACTAACCCTTGAAGTAAAGTTGGCTCAAGATGAGCACAAAACGGTGATACAGGAGAAACTGCACTTACATCAATCTAATGCTGACCATGCTTATGACCAAAAACGGAACGACAAAGAAATTTCGCAAAATGATGCATCAAAGAAAACATTAAAATTTGACTGGCAACAATGTCTTGCAACTACATTATTGGATTGGATCATGTTTGTACCACTATTTACCAATATTCTTGAGCCGACGGTAACATGCAATAGCTCTCATGCTCTCATAGAGAAAAAACAAAAAAAATTCAATGGACCAATTGAACACCCTCATGACTGGGCGCAATTAATGCGTTATAGATTCTTTCTAACTCTATAACATTTCATGTTATAAAGTTAGAAAGAATCCACTTTTATAATTATTCTGTGTTACTAAAATCATCAACAAAAAGATTTTTTTCCTCTTAAATTTTAACCTAACAGAATTATTAACTTCCCACAAGGGATAGTTAAAGGGTGAAAATTACTAGGGTGGTAATAAATTCATAAAAATCTAGCAGAACACTGTGGTACTTCAAAAATATTTTTTGCTCGAATATTAAGCTTATTAAGCTAGCCGGAACGTTTCAAAATAATATTGGTTTAGAGGTGTAAAATTATAACAGTTTACAGAATTATTAACTTTCCTAACGGGAGGTTGAGGGGTGAAAAATTATTAGAATGGTAATAAATTCGTTAAAACCTAGCAGAACACTGTGGTATATCATAATTTTTTTTTATTCTGCTAGCCTGAATATTAAGCTAACGGAATCACTCCAATTAGGGGCAGGCTTGGCGGTGAAAAATTATTAGGGTGGTAATAAATTAGTGAAAAATGGGTGAAAAAATATAGCGTAGGTTAAATTGGATTCTGCTCATATGTCCCCGCTAGCTTAAGGGTCCTAAATTTGAAGGATCTTCTCAAATTGTGATAAAACATCGAAAGTTATGACTATTGTCGTAACATATTGTATTATTAAATGATGGAAGATATATTATATCGTTGTGAGTAAATATAAAATGTATTTTGTACTTTGTATACAGATTTTTTAGATTCTAATATACTTTAAGTATAACATATTTGTCAGTGGCGTTATTCCCAGTTTTTAGTGAGTTACAGTGTACTCCAGTCGTTAGAGACGAAAATGCCACTAAACCTCTAAATATCATATGAACAAACTGAATGTTGCTGTAAATGTTAATTTTTATACCCCAAAAAAGATGTAACAGTTTACAACTTTTACCCCCTAGTTTCCCCCTAAAACGTAGAGGAGAAAAAATAGAAAAAATCAATTTACCAAAAATTTGTACGCTGTAGATAAAAATGTTTCAAATAAAAAAGGTAGCTGAGATAATTTTTAACAAAAGTATTTGATTATTACTTTTTGTGTAGAATGTTCTTTTAGAAACAACGCTTGAAGCAACCAGCGATTTTGAATGTCAGTTACACGCGCGAAATCAATTTTACATAAAATTTGTATGAACTTGATGGTAAAAATTCGATATCTTTTAAACAGAGTGTCCTATCGACAAAAATCAAAATACGTTTTAAAGGTGTAGAATGCTGCTTTTGTATGCATTTTTGCATTGTGGCGCAAATGTGGTCAGTTTTTATAAAAGTGTAACACAAATAAACATTGCGCAATTCTTGACATTTTTACGATTCTTATGAGATCAATATAGTTTATCCCATTAATTGACTGGTCATAGTGAAATTTCCATTGCTAGAGCCTAATCTTCAAAACCTATAATATGAAATTTTGATTTTGAATTTTGACGACAAATATGAGGCATTTTAAATATGCCTAAAGACGCTTGTTCGGGAATCCTTATTTCTTTATTTTATATTAAATATTTTTATAATATATTTAATATTATATATAAAATATTTTTTGCTCGAATATTAAGCTTATTAAACTAGCCGGAACGTTTTAAAATAATATTGGTTTAGAGGTGTAAAATTACAACAGTTTACAGAATTATTAACTTCCCTAACGGGAGGTTGAGAAGTGAAAGATAGAATGATAGATAGATTATATAGATATAGATAGAATAGATTAGAATGGTAATAAATTCCTTAAAATCTAGCAGAACACTGTGGTATATCATAATTTTTTTTACAATATAATACAAAATAATACAAAAATCCACTAAAAACAAAAAACACCAAACGGCAGTTCTTCTTTCTTCTTATAGTACCTGTCCGTTTGGGGTGTTGGCGACCATCATGGCAATCTGTATTTTGCACACTGCTGCTCTAAAAATATTTTTAGTTGAGTCCACGACTCAACCCCGTGCAACAGTATAGGAAAGATAAAGCATCGTATTAACTTGATTTTTATGGGTACCGATAAATCAAGGCATTTGAAAAGTTTAGCCATTTTTTGAAATGCAGTTTTACCTTCTCTATCCTACATTTTATTTCTAGAGAATAGTGCTAATTTTCATTGTATGTTTTTACTCTTTCTATTGGTTGACCGTGCACCCTAATTGCACGTTCCTTCTTAGAGATCATCATACATTTTGTTTTCTTAATGTTTAGTGAAAGTCTATGTCTCTGACTTATTTCTGTGATTCTATTCATTAACTCCTGGAAGGCCTCATAACTGTCAGCGAATACCCCCGTGTCATCCGCGTATCTGACATTATTGTTGAATGATGATGTTGAACAGCAGTGGTGATAGTATACATTCCTGTCGGATCTTACGTTTGATTTTGATATTATCGAATTCTCCTGCCTCTGTATGGATAGACGATGTTTGATTCCCGTAAAGATTGCTAATAATTCTTAGATCACAGGTGTTTATTCCAATATTTGTTAATATCTCTATCAGCTTTTCGTGCTTTCCTGTGTCGACCGCTTTATGGTAATAAAAAGCAATTCACATCCCTACATCTAGCACAGGTATGCTAAAGAGAGTCGCTCTCGTAGTCATAGTCTACCATCTGTATATCCTTTGATGTATGATTTTTAAAAATAACTTTAAAATGTAGCTCATTAAGCTAATGGTCCGGAAATCATTGCAGAATCCGGATTTTGTTTTCTTTTGTAGAGCAATAAGCGTTGACTTCAGCCATGATCTTGGTATTACTCCGTTTTAATATATGTCATTGAATATTTATGTGAGTCCTTGAGTACCGTCGGTTTTTAATAGCTTATGTGTTCAGCATACGTAGTGTCAGGTCCAGCAGCTTTGCTACCTTTTAGTTATGATATTATTTTTTCCACTTTATCTGACGTGATAAGTGGTCATTACATATGTAGGATGGAGGTTGTTTGGACCGATGGCGATCAAAAAGTTCTTGTATGTATTTGGTCCTTATGCATATGGACTAAACAGCAATACTTGCGGCAATTAAAGGAAATGTTGCCAAAAGAATAATAACATTTTTATAAAAGTCTTTCACATCAGTAAATTGTTTTTGGTAATTTGTGTTAAAATTAAAAAAATCACTTTCAGTGTATAAAAGATTTGCGCAAAAGATTAAATATTTAATTGTAAATATATAGATGTACATATCATCAGTTTGTTGTGTCTCCCTTAAAATTGCCGTTTTGGATATAATACGTATTGTTTTTTAAAGCATCGATATATGACCCATAATAATATAAGGGTCTAAATTAAACATGGTCCCTTATAATAAAATAAATTACATAGAAGCACTTGTAATGTGGAATCTCCGAAAGCTACTGCGTATCTTACAGTTGATAATGGAACATTCAAATTCTTAGAAAATATTTAGCCCAAAGAACCAACAGTCGTTCTGGGACAGAATCGGCACCAGGTCCGATCGCCGTCAAACACAGAACGTGCTTGCTACGGGCCGAACGCTAACTAAAGTAGCGGCCCCGCGCCATTAGTATACCGTCGAGTGAGTCACTTAGCCAATACCGATGTCTGATCGTCAGTTATTTTTGTTAGGTGTGTAGTTTTAGGTCATTACTTAGGTTTTTAACAGTTTCTACGCACGGCGGCTATTCTTTTTCAAACACTTTGTTCTATCTTTTAGTTATGGAGTTCTTATTGTTTTCATAAGTAGTTCTTCAACATAAATTATTTTATAGGATAATGATTTTCTGTAATACGTTCGCTGAATTTGGTGGAACAAGATTTAAATTTGTTAAGACCTGCTTTATATTTTGTCCGACAACCTTTTGGGATGTTGCCTGGATGCCATTTTAATGAGTTTAACAAAATATCGCCGTTGCTTGGTCGGGGACTGCTTATTCAATGTATTCGCAGCTAACTGTCATATCTAGAAGACGTCCACTATAAACGACCTGTGATCCCGCCAGCAGCCTCGGCTTTAAACACTTTAAAGTCTTATGGGCCTTTGATTACACTCTCTTAAAATTCTTTTAACTTATTAGTTAGTTTTGTGTAGCACTGTACGTATTAAACACTAGAAAACGTTCCTTTTTTCTTATTTCCTGTTTATCAAAAGAATAATATACTTTTCAATTAAATTAGATGGAACAATAAACTCATCGACCCATCTGCTAGCGAATATTTACGCCCTAATCAGCAAATAGGCTTCCTGTAATCATCTTAATGAAATTAACCCTAGTGCTATGAAGTTCCAATTCAAACAATGTGTGTCTAGTAAGCGAAAAAGTAGTTTTTCTCAAGTTCACCATGCTGAAACTAGATATTTGTGTGATAAAATCAATTTTTTTAGCAGCCTCATATATAGGAACATTTCCTTTAGAGCACAAAACCATTCAAAGGAGAATCCTATTGGTCATTCTAACGATAGTACATATGATTGGAGCAGTGTGCATAATTATGGAATATAAATATACATCACGTTATATGAAGTTTGAAGTCACCGAGAAGTTTTTAATGGTTGTGCATTTGATGGCGTTATTCTTATTCAATGCACATTGCTTGTATGGAAGCATAAATGACAACTCCCTTTGGAAAAGTTTCTTTGAAAACATCGAAAAAATAAACAAAAGGTTTAAACACAGTTTTAAATTTGGAAAAGAAATGTTCAAGTGGGTTTTGTTTGTAGTGTTTTATTGCTGTGTCTATTTCATCACCGTGTGGCGTCGTCGAGCAGAAATGTCCAATTATTTCTTGTTTTCGTCTAGCTATTGGGTACTGTTGCACCTAGAAATGCTACTTTTAACTTTAGTTACCTGCCAATCATGTAATTTTTTATCGATTAGATATACACAGCTACAAAAAGTTCTTCTTGAGACTTTTTCCAAAGATTCAATCACTATTGATGAAGATTTATCACACTACGAAAATGTTCAGGAAATAAAGTTATATATGTCGATCCTACACAAAGCTATTACTGACATTAATAAAGCAACTGGGAAAATGATTTTGACGCTTCTGATATTGTCCTTTTTGAGTATGCTTTCTATTTTTAACTTACTCTTATTTATGTATAAAACAATGAATTTTTGGCATTTTTTACCGAGTCTTGGGAACGTTCTGGAAAATGTATCACTATGGGCAAGTATTTTTATTTATAATAATTATTGTTTGCAATAAAATCAATACATCAGTATTTGTGTTGTTAAAAAGTTCTACATTTTAGATATATTTGTTTAACAACTAAGTATTTTTTAATTAGGAAGTAGTATCCATTTAGAAATCAGAAAAAATGTAAAAAACATGTTAAAATGGAAGTACAGATTATGTTTGGTATTGTTTGCAATATTTTTACACATTCCCAAAAACTTTAAAACTTTGTATTGTGCCGCTATGTTTTACTGTAGTCTATGTTTGAGACTCGAATAACCCTTAAATAGAAACAACAAGTTCCTACCCAATCAACCCTCCCTGTGTAACAAAGAAAAACATTACAATTTTCCAGTGCACTTTTATTTACAAACTTGGGATTCGTATTATTAAATTTATCAACAATTGTACAAAAATTGATAATCCATTTTCTTTTTTTAATTTTGTAAATTTTTGTTTTTTTTTTTTTAATTGCCGAATTGCCAGATGCCAGTAAGAGCCTAAGAAGATCTCCATTAAATTCTGGCAGGAAACGGTGAAGGAAATCTTTTTTAGACATCTAACGTCACGGAGCAAGACATCCTGGTATCTTTAGGTCGAGTAGGATACTAGGCCAGAAGACCCCAGAGGAGTGCCGGATTAACCGTGTTCCGGCTTAGTTCCGGCACCGAGTAGTGGTCTTGCCAACCATAAACAACTAAAATCCTAATATTAACGGTTACTTTAAAAGAGAAATAACTGTATTATATTAATGAAAAACTTACAAAAAACCATGCCTATCACTGTAAATAAAAAAAAACTTATTTAGGAATTACCTATTAGCAAAAGAAATTAAAAGAACAAAAATATCTTCGTGAGGCCATAAAATAATTTTGGTACTTACCAGTTTTTGGCTCTCAAGAAAAAAGAAACAAGATTTTAGATCCCTGGGTTCATTTCCTTGAAAAAGGAAAAGCTCCAATGAAATACAGAGCCTCGTTTGAGATCATCCTGTATGCGCTAGATACTCTAAGGATCATTCGCCTTTGCGAAGTCTCTCCTCGATTCACCACTTATACGGCCACGTCAGATCTCCTATCTTTAATAATCCTCTGTTGAGAGACCAACTTTACATTGGGCTCTTGAAAGAGAATCATGGCATAACCTTCCCTTCGTGCGAGTGTCTTTGCAACGTCGTGAGCAGCCCTCGTCCTTACCACATTTGTTTGAAGAAACTTTGTTATAAATAGTTCTTATCTCTTTTACTTACCCGTACGCTATCTTGATCCTAGGTGCTTTTACCCACTCTTTTCCCCTCCCTTCTGGTAGGGTCTCTCTTGAGCTTCCGTTTTTCCGGGATGAGTTTTCTATACTCCAGGCACTGTAAGCTGTCGGCTTTGTTCCCGGATTCTTTACGTGAGGCAAAAAGCCTCCTGGTTATCGCATGCCCGTATCTGGAGACCCCCTTTACCACATCTGTAGGACTTTGCTTTACTTTCTCCCTTGCAGTCGAGTTTACTATGACCGAACTGCAGGCATCTGAAGCACAGCTGGATATGCAGTCTCTCTTGTATCTTGCACGAATTCCAGTCGATGGGTATAATATGTTCTTTTTCCAGTGCCGTCTTGACTGCGATCTGCATCTGTTTGCCCTTATACTGCTGCCGGTATATCTCTGGACACTCAGGATTTCTTCCGTTGTGACGTCTCCATCTATGTCAAATATGTCCACCTGAACCTGATAGCCCTGGACGTCCTTTACCGTGTTTTCTGTCATAAGCGCTTCTAAGTGGAGTAGGGTACTTTTTGAGTTGTTTTTTTATTTTTTTTATTCGATATTATAACTCTTCAACAGTATCGATTTAAAATTTCAGTGTGATGGGAGCAAAATCGGTGCAGTCATACGAGTGAGTGAGTTGAGTGAGGGAGGTGAGTGAGATAAATGAGTTACATGAGTAAGTGCGGTGAGTGGGTGAGGTAAGTGAGTGAGGAGAGTGAGTGAGGTGAGTGATTTAGGTGAGTAAGTAAGTAAGGTAAGTGATTGAGTTGAGTGAGTGAGTAAGGGAAGTGAGTGAGTTAGTGAGCGAGATGAGTGAACTTGGTGAGTGAGTGAGGTGAGTAAGTACTCACATAGAAATTGGAATAAGTACAGTGTCAAATTTTTATAATTTGCACTTCTTAACCTTTAAATTTTTACCGATTGTATAGTAGGTACTACTTGTAATACTGATCTATTTTCAATATATTTTATTTTATATCATTATTTTTAAACAAAGTATTTTTACTTACTTTTATTATATTTTTAGGTATTTTCTTTAGCGATAATATTATCGTGTGATAAAGTTGAAAAAACCTCCAATGAGCTAATTAACACATGCACCTATATATACGCCTCAAAGGGAAGCGAGGATGCATTGATGCTTTTAAATTTAGCTAAAGAACTTCGACCGAAATTTACTGCTGCAGGTTTTTTCGAGATCAATCAACGCCTGTTGCCGACTTTTTTATCTAACTTGTCAACTTATTTAATCATTATTTTACAATTTAAATTTTCAGCTTTATAAATTATTAATACACGACGAATAAATTTCAATTGTCTATAATTTTTTAAATAAAATATGTTAGAAGGATAAACTTAATGCCGTATGGTGTTGATAACGTGTGCACCTTAACGGGGGGTTGAGTATGCGCTTGTATGTCCCCTGGGTGTTTTTTTATGTTTTTTGGTGCGTAGATTCGATTTTTTGAGGGTAACGGATTGAAAATCCGTCAGATAATTTGTTATTAACAATTTAATTGTTAAAACAATTGTATTCTCTAAAAAAAATAAACAAAATGGCGTTTGGTAAACTTTGATCGGATTGTTAGAACTGGATTCATAACAAACCTTCTTATTTTAGAGATAACTGTTTATTTGTTTAATTGTTATTTATTTATTAATTGTTAATTATTAAACATTCAAAATTTCACAAAAAAGTTGCAAATTTTATAAGCGATTTAAATAAAATTACCCTATAATGTATAAGGTTTTAACTGCTAATGTATAGGGTTCAATTTTATTTAAAACAAATAACAAACAAATAAACAAATTAATTCACCACTTTTTAATGAAAATTTTGACTATTAACAGTTATTATTTATAATTATAAAGTAATATGCATCTCTGCATTTACATGGATTTTACGTTGGACCCTTCGAATGAAAACTGTCGTAACTCAAAATCGCTTATTTCGAGATAATTCCGTTTAAAAATAATTGTGAAAACTGAAGTTCTGTAATTTTTTAATTAGCACTACTACGTTTTTCATTTTTTTTACTTAGTAATTATTTGTGCAATCAGAAATATTAAAAATGAATATAAATTTCATATAGATATTCGATTTTGGTTTTTGAATGAATTACTACAGTCTTCGTCGACAAAAATTTCATTTATAAAAATATACTGGAATAATAAAAGAAATAAAATTAACAAATATTTTATTTTTAGCAATTTGTTTATAATGACATTATGACACCAATTATAATAATAATAAACGACTAATTGCTCAGTACAATACACCGCTATTGTTCAGATTCTGAACCAGTTTGTTGATCTGTAGAGCACTCTGTTAGAATGTCTTCACTAGCAGGCCGCAGGGAGTTATAAAACCCATGGTACATTGCTGGTATCAAATTGGCTTTACATAAACTTAATAGACCATTTAATTTTTTACTGTCAATTGGTATAAACTTGGTATTTTATATTCTTGGAGTTTAGGTAATTTTAATGTTGCTATGTCGAGTTCTTTGTAATTGTCTGCAAAACTGTAGGTAAAATATCCTTTATAGGGATTCTTCGGTTCCAACTGAATTTCCCTAATTTTGCTTATCTTTACCACCTCCGCCGTGTTAGCTCTCTTCCAGTTCTGTTTCTGAACCATTGGTTTAAAACTAAAAAAGACCTTTTCAGGCATTTCTTTAACTCTATACTGTGGGGAAGTAACTTTTGTCATCTTTATGAGGCTAATCCACTGATCAGGAGTATAAATATTTGAATGTCGTTTCTTTACAACTTCTATCACAGCGTGCTTGCTGTCATTTTCGTTCTGGGTATTTCCCATCTCAAGGAAACGGTGTGCTATTTCCAGATCCAAAGTCACCGATGCATGAGCAAACATTAAAGGGCGTTACTAATACCTTCTGCAAATCGAAGCATATTGTTAAAAACGATTTATCACTTTTTGACAATTCCTTATTAGCATCTTTCAGATTTCTAACAGATTCTTTGTTTAAAACATGGCTAGTGTAATTTTCTTCCATTAATTGAGTTATTTTCCCCGGATCTGTATTGTTCTAAGCACTGCATACTGAACACTGATCTTTCTTAGGCTTGAAAAATGCAATGTTGAATTGTGAGTTTGGAGTATCCCTGTATTGGGTGGCGACAGCATCCCATTTTTTGAGTTTGGCATATTCCACTACATTCGGTGCAATATAGATATGTTTAAGCCCTCTTCTAAGTACACGCGTTTTGAGATCTTCCTTGTATAATGAGAAGGTACAAGTGGAAATAATTTTATGTGTTCTATAATGTTATCTTTTACATTATCCGGGATCTTGTGCGATCCAGTATTATGTTTTCCTCTCTTTTCTGCTTCTATGGTAGCAGCTTCACTAATTTTTTTTAATTCAGTGCTAACAAAAGTTTCAGAAATCGCAAGCGTATTCAAGAACATTGTCTTGCAAATTTGTTTCTCGACATTACAAATAATAAATTTATGTTTGCGGAAAAGTTTCTCCTAGAATTATTTACAGTGATTTGCGTTTTACCTTGTTATGTCACGCACCTAGCAAGAAAATTACATTTCCTGGTGTGATCTTCAAATTTTCAAAATTCGTCAAAAATTACTCGTCTTGTTTCAAAATTTAAAATGCTAGGACATTTATATCTGCAACTATCCTTACAAGAAACCTTTATCTTCTTTACAGGTATAAACCGGTTCTTTGCGGTTTTTATGTTCCAGACAGCTATTATGTTCTCTTTTGACTTTTTTGTCAATCCGTTTGTTCTCATTTCTAACTCGTTTTCTTCCTATCTTAACCTTTTCTGTCACTTTTTGCTTTCTTTTTGATGATGGTCTTTCCAATGACACATTACTTCTCTTGTTATCAAATAGATTCAAATTTTCATTTTCGGCTTCTGATCCTGAGGGAACATAGTTCGGATCATCATCGAAATAATCAGAAGGAAATATATTGGTATCAATGCCAACGGTATGATTGTCATCGTTACTTTTATTTTCGTTTTCTAAAATAAAAAAAATTTAAATAAAAAAAAAATCGTTTAAATGATTAAATACCTAGATTGTACCTTTGAAATTTACTTTTTTACTGTCCATGCTATGTAGACAATTCAGATTGTAAGCAGACATCCAAATAAATATAATGACAGCAACTTACCTGATGCTATTTATGTATTATTATTAACAAGTAATCCCAAAATTCGTTGAGTTCGCTGTGACATTATTAAAAATTATTCTAACGATAAACAAGGTTCTCTTTAGTACTTCATCTAATGTGAAACGACATTTAACATAACCTATAATTTTATCCGCTTGAAACGTATAGCCGTATCATGGTCCATACTCACAAATTTACAGGGAATTTACAAGCCTATGTTGTATTTTGAGAACGATTTCTGAAGTGGAGATTGAAACGTCAATAAACTAATTTTACCCTTCATTTGTGGCTTATGCCCATTAAAATAGTAATTCCTATATCCGGATTATAAAAGTTACTGAAAATTTTCAGGATTTGCGATCTTCTGCTTTAAAAGTCAATCTTCTTTAATGATTTCTTGGCCAATAGTCATATCGTCTTGTTGTATTTTTTTTCCAATGTAATTTATAATTCACGATATACCCCACTAGAAAATATTTCCCATACTGTGGATCCTTTGGATCCTTTCGTATACTTTTCAAGAGAGTAAAATAAAAATGATACTTAGTAAAACACACCTTAAATTAGAATACTTCTTTATTTATCAATTAATATCACTTGATTATTTTTTTTAAATCGTGGAAACATTGGTCTCCTATATATACTTAATGCTGCTTCTGAAGAAACTGAAGAAAATCTAAAGGAGTTACGACGCCTACGGGTTTATTTATCTTCGAAGGGCCTTTACCTAAAATTTAAAAACAGTTGGTTAAAAATAAATTTGATTATACGTTGACTTTATGATCGAAAACAATTTTAAAGAAGTATTTTTTTTACTTTTGTTGTAGTTTCTATAACATTTTGGACACTTTGTATGACTTTCAGAGTTCTTATTCAAATTATTGTATTTCCTGTTAAGCAATATGAATAAATATAATTAAACAATTAAACAATGGTAAAACAATTTACCATCATCCTTATTGTGAGTTCTAACCTACTATTTTTGCTACCATGTGCTTTAGTTGATCATAAATGGTTAGAGAGGTTGGAGAATGGTTGAAAATTGCATTTTTTTTAGTGATTGATAATTGTTTATAGATCTAAAGCAGTTCAATCTTCTTCTTCTCCTTTTATTGTCAATTTTTGGACATAGGTGTCTCCTATTTTTTGTCATCGAAATCTATCCTGAGCAAGATATTTCCAATTTGTTTCAAGGACTCTTTTTATGTCGTCTACCTATCTCATCTGTGGTCTTTCTCTTGGTCGTTTATCTTTGTAAGGGCTCCAATGTTGTATTGTGGCCTGCTAAGCTCCATTTGAGTTTGAAATTTTTTGCTGTGATATCCTCGACCCTTGTTTTTGATCTTACCCAGTCGTTTCTCTTTTTATCTGACAGTTTTATGTCTAACATTGCCCTTTCTTGGGGATAGTTTATTTATATTTGCCTTGCTTAGTGTCTAGGTTTGATATCCATATGTCATAATAGGAATAATGTACATGTCATTCTTGATCTAGTAATTTCCGTACTTTGGTTCTCTTTGTCAAGTTTCAGAGTTTGGCTTAGGTAGATATATACATGGACTTGTTCTATCTCACTGCTATTTACAGTTATACGTCTGGGGTGGTCTGTAATTGCTTTAGTTTTTGTCATATTCATGTTTAGGTCGACGCGACGTATTGGGAGCTATCGGCGAGTTTCTCCATCATAATTTGTAGTTCCTCGAATGTGCTCGCTATAATCACGATGTCGTCAGAGAATTTGAGATGATTTAACTTCTTGCCATTAACGTTGATGCCATATGTTGACCAATTTGAAGTTTTGAAGACGTCTTCTGGAGCTAGATTGAAAAGCTTTGGAGATATTACGTCGAATTGCATAACTCCTCTCTTAATGGGGATGGAATTTGTATTTTCGTCTAGTTGTACTATCATAGTTGCGTTTTCATATAATATGTATTAGTTGCCTATATCTCGAATATATTCTACAATTATTAATAGCTTGTTCTATAGCCCACATCTCGCTACTATCAAATGCCTTTTCATAATCTACGAAGGTAAGAAATACGGATAGTTGAAATATATTTGCCGTCTCTATCAATGTTCTTATTGTCAGCCTATGGTCTTTCTTTGCAGAAGCCAGCCTGCTGAACCGTTTGATAATTATCCATTTTGTAAGTTAACCGATTGTTAATAACTCTCATAAACAGTTTGTATACTTGACCGAGCAACGATATAGCTCTATAATTCTTTAGGTCACATTTGTCTTTTTTTTATGTAAGAGTATTACTAGACTCTCGTTCCGGTCTTTAGAGATGTTGCTATTATGAAGACATCTATTAAATAGCTGTTAGTATTGGGATTGTTACTGTCTAAGCAGTTCAATAGAATTATTTCATGTAGAAGAAAAGGGTAAAATAAAAATAACCAGAATGATATCTAACCTCTGACTGAGGGAGTACTTATAGAACAACTCCCACGAGATAATATATAACTCTAGTAGGATTCTAGAGCCGATTAGAGGCTCGTTTGTTATCTAGAAGTGGATATAGAATATACTTCCTTGTCTATTATTCTTCTAATTAAGGTTTTTTAATTGTTTTGCTTTTTATGACTAGTATGAATTTGATTTTTTTTTTCCAGTCTAATTTTAGGTTTTGAAAATGTAATTTATTGTTTGACTCTAACCAAGCTATTATGAATCTAGTCATAAATTGCAAGTTGTTTAAACTGGATTCGTTGATCTAATTACTTTTTATAATCATTTACCATTATTTTAAAAATCTTGATACATTTTTTTAGGATTTCATACTATTTGAATAAGGTTTAAAGTATAAAGGATTTGTGCTTTCCAGAAATTTAATCTGGGATTTTAAGGTATTTCGTCAACTTTGCACCATGTCTATTGTTTCTACTAAAGACTTGTAACGGTGATGATATCCCTACTATAAATTTTCACGACTTTAGTGTTTAACAATTATATTTTATGCTTTCTACTTTTACTTTATGGTTACAACAGCAAATTTACTAAGATGCAGATTGGAGCTGGAACGTCAGATAATAGAACAAGTGATGGAGTTTAAATATCTAGGCATTACATTATTTGGCTACGGAAAGCTCGAAACTGAAGTGGAAGATCAAGTGAATAGAGCAAACAGAGCCGCAGGCTACCTGAAATAGACAATATGGAGAAATAAAAATATCGGAAAAGAAATGAAAGTCAGAATTTACAAAACAGTCATCAGACCAATAATGACATACGCGGCAGAAGCAAGACCTGACACAGAGAGGACAAAAACAATGTTAGAAACAGCAGAGATGAAAATACTTAAAAAAGTGAAAGTACATATATACGACGTATATGTAAGGTGGAAAAAACGTCAAGAACTGGGTAAAAAATAGAAGAGTAGAATGGCACAATCATATAAGCCGAATAACAACAAATAGAGTAGTAAAGACTGCATGAGACGGTTCCCAAATAGGAAAACGATCAGTAGGAAGACCTCGAAAACGAGGGAACGACAACTTACTGGAGGCACATTGACAAACAGACGGAGTCATGTCTATATAAAAAGAAAAATAATAAGAAGAAGAAGCTTTCTACTTTTCAAGCGTTACCTGGACATTTAATTGTTCGATTTGGATATATAGTAATGATATAATGGAAAGAGAAAAAATTAAGAAAAGTTAAATAAAAAAAAATAACGAACATTATAACTAAAAATTTAGAAAAAAAATACTAATCTATGCAATATATAGAAGGAGAGAAACTGTCATCTCTTCGCAGTTGGTATTTGTGAAAACGAATATATAATATGTTAATTTCTTACCTTGTGTATCCAAAATTAGCAAATAGGGCTCCCGTTCCAATACTCTTGAGACGAGTCCAATGTTAGCAGACTTTTCAACTCTAGGATAAAGTCGGTCGATCGCATCTGCTATTGAATCACTGAGTTTAGCTTTACCAGATGTGAGTTTGTTAATAATTAGCTGCATTGAAAGTACTCCAACAACACCCCTTAAAATAGATTCAACGTTAGCTTAAGGAAAATAACATTAACATAAGTTGGAATTTAATTTCTATAAAATTCTAGATTTAAGTTGTTATTACTATCCGCAAACATAATACAAGAGTCTGTGTAGTGCTCCATGCTTAGACTCTCATAGTTTCTCGTATATTATTAAAAATAGTAAGATAATTTGTTTTTATAGTTTTTTGAAATAAAACTCACCCTTGATCATCCAATGCTGGTATCTGACTAAGTCCAAGTTTTTTCATCAGATTCAAAGTCTGTTCAATGGAAGAATTTACTGGTACCGTTTGTACTGCAGGAAGATTTAATTGGGAAACATTTAAATTCCACCACCTGCAAAAACAATTTTTAAAAAATCTCAAATTATTTTTTTTAGTTGATTTTAAAGTAAATCTAAAAATAATTTGAACTAAGTAGACCAGTAGACCAATTTGACCAAAATCTATTATTACCTATATAAAATAAATAAATTCAAACCAATACTTTTAGAAATTTTTACTGATTTCCCTTGTACATGACATGTTTTACCTCTTAAAACCTGTAGTAACATAACAAATTGATATCATAAATGAGGAAACAATTACATTTTGAGAGCAAATATTTTTGCTTATCCAAAATAAAAGAATAAGATACATTATGTAAGTAAAATATTATGTACAGCTCGAGAAGCTGAAAAAGACATCAAATGAAGAGTTAAATATTTGATAAACAATATTCTAATTGTTTTTGCGTTGCAAACTTCCAACGGATGGCTTTGTGATTTGTTTATTGGCATTGCAAACGCCACATGCATAGGAAATTGAAAACGTTTTAAATCAAATGGTACGTTCGTTGGAATCATCGTCATAAGCGGGATTAAGATATCCTCTACATTATTCATTAGCCTTTTCACAGTCAATTTCATTACACAGCACAGTCGAGGTTGATTAGTGTTATGCAGACTAATGACATCGGATCCTACTTTTAATTTTAAATTGTTATGTTGGCGTTCTCCAGCTGATTCTCCAAAGGAAACTAAATGGTAAGAGAGGACCGGGAAGAAGACGCATTTCCTGGCTTCAAAATTTACGAAAGTGGTATAACACGACTACCACTGAACTGTTCCGCGCTGCAATAAACAAAGTAAAGATAGCCGTGATGATCGCCAACATCCGAAACGGATAGGCACTTTAAGAAGAAGAAGATGTTGGCGTCCAGGCAATTTTAGTGAAATTTAAAAACTTCATTGGATAGTTGACTACGTCATCCTGATTTATAACTGTATCAACTGATTTGGACGAAAACAGCTTTCCTGGAAGAAAATTCAGAATGATCCGATTCAGATTATAGATACCTGTATTTTCTGCTACCAATATTGCTGGACCAATTATTTTTTTTAACTGATCAGCTATATCCAGAAAATCACGCTGAATAAGCTTGGTTCAGCAAATTAAAAATAAATTTACTTGAGAATTACATTGAAAAGGTAAAATGATAATTGTAAACGTAACTACTACGATCGATGTTTAAACAGTAGTAATGGCCGAAAACTGTGTAGAGTTTTCGGAGTGAAAAATGGATTATAGTGTGAGCGATGTAGGAGACTGGCTTTGTTCTCATCCCAACTCCGTGCTGTTAACTGGTTAAGAAGTGACACTGGTGGGTGCTTTGCGAAGAAAACTGATTCAGTGATAATTTATTAGTTACCGACCAAAGTTAAAATAATTAAATTACTTAATATGGCTAATAAAACATAGGGACTAGTAAAAGAAGGGTAAAAATTAAGAGTTGTATTGTTTAATGCCACATCATCAAAAATAAAAATAATAAATGCTGTTCAAAAAATTTTAAAAAATTTTTGGGTTGGGTCACCCTTATCACTTGGGATATAAAAAATATATTACGACTGATTCTTAGCCGAATATATATAGAAAATTTCATAAAAATCGGTCAAGCCGTTTGAGAAAAGTATGGCAACTACCTATGTGACACGAATATGGCTAATAAACAATAGTGGTTTGAGATAAAGAGGTGAAAATAGGGGTTGTATGTATTGTTTATTGCAACATCATAAAAAATAAAATTAAAAATTTTGTCTAAAAAATAAAAATAAAAATGTGTGGACCAACCTTACCACTCAGGGGTACGAAAAATAAATTACAACCGATTCTCAGACCTAACAAATAGACATATAAAACTTCATTAAAATCTGTCAAGACGTTTTGGAGAAGTATGGCAACGAATTCTGTGACACTAAATATAAAGTTTTGTAGTATTTTACGTACGGATGGTTGTTTGTGTTTACACAAGGTTGAAGATTTCGCTCTTCCATCCATTGGTCGCATACAAACTTTGTTAAATAGTTTCTTATACTATCTGGTAACATAACTACAACCCTTTTACCACGGCCATAGTTTTTAGCTTTTGCTGCTTGGATAGCAGCCCACATCATAGCTCCACTACTAGCTCCTAAAAAGGAAATAATAGTCATATTCTTTTAAACATTTTTACTTCCAGTACAAAGAATATAGCAGACTACATTAGGAATAAAATAAATGGCACACTTCTTATAACTTAAATGCTGTAAGGAGTCAGTAAAGAAAACGGCTTATTAGTGAACGCAAACAAGATTTAATTTATGACGACAGCAGATCTCACAGATTTGTATGAAAATGATCACATAAATAAATATAAAGATCTATATTAACTTAACAATGCTATATAATAAAGATACGATGGTATGGACAAAGGTAGAAGACATCACAATGACAATAGGTTAGGTCAAACAAAAGTAAAATGTAGATAGGACAGTCGTATGACAAGAAAAAAATGTGAGATAGGCAATCAACTTGTAGAATAGAAATCAAAGAGGAAGAAGAGGAACTGAAAAAAACCACTTACCGGATAGATACATGGTCTAGTGAGAATAACAGCGCAAACTAGAGAAGTAAAATAAAGCAACTTGGAAATGTTTAGAGCAGGCTTATGTCAGATAGTCTACATAAAAGGTCGACTGATAAGTGTTAGCGTTTTAAAGCTTTTTTTTTAGTTTTTTGATTTTACTCACCAATTAAAAGTCCTTCATCTTTAATCATCCTTCTTGCCATTGGCAGAGCATTCTCATCTCCTACTTTAATCCAAGTATCAATGACTTTGCGGTCCAAAGTTGAGGGAATAAAATCGTAGCCCATTCCTTCTATTTCCCAGAAAGTAACGTCAGTTTTATTTATGGCTTCTGGTAAAGCAAAGGATGATCCAATTGGATCTGCACAAACGATTTCTGTATTGGGGGAGATCTCTTTGAATTTTCTTCCAATACCAGTAACGGTACCACCTGTTCCTGCCCCCATTATCTAAAAATTGAAATTAGTTTTGTATTAAGTATATAATGCAATTAGATAGAGAATGTATAACCTTAAAGATTTTGTACAAGTTTACATACAAGCAAACAAGATCCGAATAAAACTACCAAACTTTGTAATATAAAAATCTCGTAAGTCAGGTATTTTTCACCCATCAGAAAGCCAAGATATCATCTATCTTATAAATATGTATTACAGTTAACATTTTTCTAATAACACAAAAATCATGAAAAGAATTTAAATTTAAAAGAATGTAAAATTAACTACTTCATTTTAAAGGAATACACCACAATTTCATTTAAAAATACTCTATATTTTATGTTGCTATTTCCACCTCTTGAAAGTACTCCTCCAAATATAAATTAAAATTGGAAATATATATTGTAATATATATAAAATATAAATAAAAATATATTGTAATAGTTTAAATTTATCTGTCTCATTTATAATTACAATTGAAATCAACTTTAACGCAAAAACCCCTATCAAAAAATAATTTTTGCTGTAATAACTTTGAGTACAAGATTTTGATGGATTGCATCTCTCCTACTTAAGTCAACCTCACCTTTACGTTGGTGAACCAGGGGAATAACTGTAACAACTGGAATTAGGGAAATTTAGTTGCATTAAGAGTAAGTGGTGCCGACCCGTCATTCCGAGGGGTGTTTACTACACTGAGCAGGCCGCTTAACCTATTTTGCAATGGTCGACAAACATTTTGAAAAATCAAAAATGTCTATTTTAACAGAGACACCGAAAGTACCTCAGGTGGATAGAAATTTTATTCCACAATCCCACAACGGTCTGCCCCGAGGATTCTGGGGGGTGGGGTGTAAAGTCGACATTGAAGAAGAAAAAGAAGAAACATCTTCATATTGCAACACAAAACATACGTTCAATGGGAAAAGATGAAAAACTCTACGAACTAGAAGAGAAATTGTGGAACATTAATTAGGACATGCTGGGACTATCGGAAGTTAAAAGAAGATATGAAGGGTGTGTGTTACATTCAAGCAACAACAGAATCTACTACAAAGGCAAACAAGATTATGCATACGATAGAGTAGGATTTTTAATCAACAAGAAGAAAAAAACACAAATTCAAATATTTCCTAAATTTTTGGACATCGTTATATACATGATCTTCAAACTAAATTCACAAACCAGAATACAGATTGCGCAAGGTCTATGCTCCATCTGAAAAAGCAACTGATGATGAAATAAATACTTTTTACGAAGAGTTTAAAAAGCTATAGACAACAACAAATAATCTAAAATAGTAATAATAATGAGAGATTTTAACACCAAAGTTGGAAAAAAGATTGAAAACTCCGACAACAATATTGGAAATTTCGAAACCACTGAGGAACAATGTATTCAACCAGTGCATCCTTTCTCTCATGACATATGGATGTAAAACTTAGACCCTAACCAAGCAAATAGTAATAAACTAGCCACAATAGAAAGGGCAATTGAAAGAGCAATATTAAGTATACGGCGGTCAGATAAAAAGACGAACGACTGGGTAAGATCAAAAACAAAAAACTGGATATCACAGCAAAAATTACCAAACTTAAATTGAGCTTCGCAGATTAAACTGCTAGACAAAAAGACCAACATTGGAACGCAACAATACAACACTGGAGGGCTTATAAAGGTAGGCGACCAAGAGGAAGATGAGATGGGTAGACAACATAAAAAGAATAGCTAGAACAAATTGGAAGTATGTTACTGAGGATAGAGATCGATGGAAGGAGTTGGAAGAGACCTATGTCTGCAAATGGACGATAGAATGCTGAGAAGAAAAAAAAAGAACTTTAAGTACTGAATTGGAATCGGTCATCAGTTTTTCTCTATATACTACATTTTCTTTCAATCTAAGATTATACAAACGAATTTTATTAATTTTCTCAAAACCGGATAAGTATTTTCGTATTAATCTTTTTTGCCGTACAAGGTTGCTCTACAACCACCCTGAAAAGTGCCAAAAATATTTCTACTAATGGCACGCAAATTGAACAAGTTTTTACCTATAGGTATCTAGGCCACGAGATTAAATTAGGAAGAGACAATCAAACAACAGAGTTAAACAGGAGAATATAACTAACAGGGACGACTTACGGAAAACTGAGGGAAGCCTTTAGATCAGATATTCCCATGTGCTTGAAAGGAAAGGTCTTTGATCAATGTGTACTTTTAGTTCTAATGTATAGAGCAGGAACATCGACTCTTACCAGAAAAGTAATCAATAAAATATAAGTGACATAGAGAGCAATTGGGAGGTCAATGTTAAATATATCCCTCAGAGACAGAGTTTCAAATCAAATATTTTGTAGAAAAATTGGTGTCACCCACGCAGTTAGAAGAATAGCAACGCTGAAATAGAACGGTGTAGAACATGTTGCCAGGGTCAGTCAGAGATGGAAGATGGATCAAGAAAATTTTATGATACCTGGATACGATGCTTATTGTAATCGAGAACGTCCTTCAACAAGGTAGTCAGACGATAGCAAGCGCAAGATAGAATGCAATGGAATTATTTACGGGAGGCCTATGTTCAGCAGTTAGCGCACAACGGCTACTGATGATTAAGATTTTTTGCCGTAGTAACTTTTAATGCTGGATCGGAAACCTTCATCAGTTTTTCACTATATATTAGAGTTTTTTTAATCTAAGACTGAGTAGACAGGCAAACGGACCGACGGAGAGACAAGCATAATCTATAGGATCGAAATTTTATTTTCGTGTTATTATTTCGATCCAAAAAGTTAAAATTATACTAAAAAATATTAATAGCAACACATCTGTAAATTTTAGAAGCTTTGTAACGCAATGCCCTTTCACAAAAATGAAAAAATGCAAATAATGTTTACTATTGTATCAATAATAATGAATCTAACAAAAACTACCTCAAGGACTTAAATATTATTGTATGCAGATGGAATTAACAATTAACATACTTCAGCTAAACATGTTTATATTGGAAAACCTTGATAGTTTGAAGTAATTGTAATTTTTTTGTACCTCTTGTATATTAAATTTTATATATAATTAAATTATTTTCCAATCAAGTCTTTGTCCAAACTTCAGCAATAATTTATGTAATTACAAAGCACTTAAAATTAATTTGGTGTTAAACGAGATACTTACTATCATATCTACTTGCTTGTCGCATTGATCATAAATTTCTTCTGCTGTCGTATCATAGTGAGTCAGTGGATTTCCGGGATTCGAGAACTATAAAATAAAAAAACAATAATTATTAAAACAATAATACTGTGCTTAACAAAAAAAAATTAGGCAACTGCGTATTGGTAACTTTAGCGCTAACAATATGTAAATAAAATTCTAATCACATCTCTAAATACCATCATTATTCTTCAATAGGCCATTGTGTCTTTTAGACTGTTTCAGAATCAATTTCTAATCCACCTGTTACCTTATTTTTTCAGTTTCGCACTTCTTATAATTAGTTAAATTTTCTTCCATTTAGATTTAATCAGCAAATGGGTATCCAGCAAATTCCATCTCCAACAATTAAAATACTTTGGACATGTTATGAGAGCAGACACAGAAATAATGGAGAGACTTATTATTTAACGAAAGGTAGAAGAATAAAAATCACGAGTAAGATCCCTAACAAGATCAATCGATCAACAAGGATATGCAAAAGACGTATGCATGAGTTAAAGAATGACCAGAGACAGAGATCTTTGGAGGCGAACATTACACGACATTACGATGACCACCATATTCCCCCAAGGCGTCAGGATTGAAAAGGGAGATGTTTTTAATCTTGCCTTGAGACTTTTTCTCCAGTAATCCGTTCTTTAGTCATATGTGTATTTTGTACGTTTCCTTTCTTTTATTCTCTCTACGTAGCCTAACCATTGTAGCTGGTTTGTTTTTATGAGTTGGATAATAGAGATCAAAATTGTAACGCCTGCACCATTCCGTTTTCCTGAAAAGCTAGCCATCGTAGCAAAACTGTTGTATATATATGCCTACATATCTTACATTCTACAGAGTCTGGCAAGGTAATAACATTCCACTAAAACTGGTTACAATACTGCTAGAATATATGTTTAGGAAACTTGAGGGGAAGAACATAGTAATCAACATCGATGGTGAATGACTAAACCACTTATGCTTCTTTGACGGTATTTAATGATTTTATACAACCTCAAAGAAGCGCAGAAGTTGCTAGGTATATCAAACTTTACGTCAACCCATTCTTTTTGATGGTGTTTCTTAACATTCTGAAAAACTTGGATAGGGTTCGTTATTTTGTCATGAGGTCGATGTCATCGGTATATGTTGGTATTTGTATACATCTATTAATCCCATGGCGATTGGAATATAGATCAAGGTATTCTTTCGCTTAATTCCCTGCTTGCTGGTTAAATGTTAATTGTGACTCAGATAAAGAGATAATAACCAGGATTGGAATATCACGTAAGTCTTTTATGACCTGGAAACCAGTTTTATGCAACAGAAACCTGTCGATGAATATTCGTAAGAAGGTCCTGAAATGTTATGTGTGGTCTATTCTATTATATGGTTGTGAGACATGGACATCAAAAACCACAATTTTTAACAAATTAGAAGCATTTGAATTGTGGTACTATCGACGAATCCTAATATATTATGAGTATAACACTTCCAATGAAGATATTCGTAAAATGATAAATTCAGAACGTCCGATCAAAAACATCATAAAGAGGAGAAAAACATAGTACTTTGGCCATATAAATAGAGGACCCAAATACCAACTACTTTGCCTTATAATACAACGAAAATTGGAGGAAGAGATTGATTGTTTGAAAGAAAGTTTTATGGTTACGTGATATTAGACAATGATTGAAGAATTATTTCGTGCAGCAACCGATAGATAAAGGTTTCAGGAAACTCTGAACATTATGACGGCCAACGTCTAAATACGGATACAGCCTGTAAAGAAGAAAAGTAATCCCTTGGTTTTCCTTTTTATTACTACAATTTCTACCAAATCTTTTTCCATAGCAATAGTGAATAAGATCCATGATAATCTATATTCTTGTAATATAATTCTATCTTTGCCTAGAACGATATTGATACTCGACTGTTGAAAGATTTCCTTTCAGTAACTTTATTAAATGTACTGGGATATCAAATTGTATTATGACTTTTCCCAGATGGTGTGTGTCAATTACATATTCATTAGGTTTTTTTGCACCTGGTTTAGAAGAAATATTTTATCGGTAATTTTTGTTAGAAAATCGAATAGGACAGTTGCAAAGAGAATATCATAGAGTGTAGACTAATATTTTGTATGCTTCGTTAAGCAACACGAGTATAATTCTTCTAAATTTGTCGTAAAGTGTTTGATGTTCTTTTTTTGCAACTATGTTCCAATTCTATGGTAAATGAACACGTTTCCAATTAAGTTCTCTTAGTCTACATAATATATAGTGCGTTAGTGTTTTATGTCATATTTTAGAAGATCAGGCGATACAATATATACGATATGTGGTTTTTCTGTTTCCAAATATTATTTAAGCTCACCAGATGGTCACCAAAAGTAGACGACCTATTTACCGTTAACCTAAGTATTGCTTGGATGGAGTATCACTTCATACAAGCAATTTTGTTATGGATTACGGTTTAGACTATTGAGTTGATTCTGTTGTATTACGTACACCATTATTTTTTGTCGTTTACTTTAACGACTAGGTTGTACTGTTACTAAATATTGGACATAAAGGCATAGCAATATTCAAGTTTCGCTTACAGGAATTGTTTAAAAACACTTTTGAAAGAAGAAATCAACTGGAAAATAATATTCAAATAAGAATAATATTTGTTGATTTGTCTTGTTTAATTTGTAGTTGCATAGTTTTATGAAACAAGCTCATCAATGATAGTAGACAAAAAATATTGGAGTTAACACAGTTTTCAAATTCAAGTGATATGAGCTCAGAACTTACCTGGTCAAAAATAATACTGTTAGGAATTTCTTTTGATAAACGATGGACAGTGCCAAACATTCCATATGGAGAAAACGAATTAGCTGTGACAGGGCATCTGATGACTTCCGCTCCTAAGGCTCTCATTACGTATTCTTTCTCTTTGGATATTTTTTCTGACATTACGATTATACATCGATATCCTAAAATATGATAAAACATATACATGTTAATAAACTAAAACGAAAAAACTAATAAACTCAAAAAAACGAAAATTTTTTCACAAGCCAAATTTACCTTTAATAGCTGCTGCCATAGCCAAACCAATGCCAGTATTTCCTGAAGAAGGTTCTATAATGGTACATCCTGGTTTTAAGATTCCTTCGTTCTCGGCATCTGTTAGTATTCTGTTTGCCATGCGGTCCTTTACTGATCCGCCAGGATTAAAGAACTCACATTTCACATCTAAAAATAATAATAATTTAAGTAAGTTCCTCATTATTTCTATAAAGTTATTATTTCTATTAAATGCTGATATTATTTTATTATTTCCTGTAAAGTAATGTTAGAATAAAAAAACTAACAAAAAACGTAACAAAAATTTTGATAAGTTAATTATTTAAATTACCTACTATTGAACATAATTGCACTATTCTAACTTAATTTAATTATTATTTAAGATTTTTACGAGGTTTATATTAAAATATGTAAAAACTGATTTTATAGTGAGTAAAAAACTTACATATATCACATTCCAAACCTTCTTGCTGAGGTATTCTGTTAAGTTTGATCAATGGAGTATTACCAATTGCATGCAAAGCATTTGGCAGGATTTTTGGCCGAGGTGCTTTCCTATAAAAAGTCATAGATTTTAAAAGGTTAACCTATTACACTGAGACCCAGTAAGAGTAAAATTATGTATATGAATATTGCATACATCGTGTTGAGAAATAAGGGACCAGACTGAATAATAAAATATCAATCGATATAAAAACCCATTTCACCTACTAGTTAATCTAAACAGCTACCTGGTCCACACTTATAGAAACTCGTTTAAGACAAGTAGATTTGATTTCCTCCAAATTCTTTGACCAAATGGTAAACGATATTTCCAATATACTATAAGTGGGCTAATACAAAATGACAATTTCCAAGAGAAGCTATATGTGCTTTCGGTGGTTTTCCGGATTTTACTCCGCGATGAATAATTTTGGTTTTGAGAAAAACCATTATTTTGTTGATTTGGCAAGATCACTCTTGCCATTGTTAAGTCAGATAGTAATGGTTCTTGCTGGTGCTTAAAGTATAATGTTTCTCTCCTACTCGTCGGATTTGTTGCCTAATTTATTCTTGTCTTCTTCTTCAATACCGATTTCCATATTATTGGAAGTCTTTGAGCATCATTTATTTGATTTATACTGTTGGGTTTTTTCTATTTCTATTAATTTTTTAACTTCACGTTTTCTTTTAATTTGAATCTTAGCTAGTATCGTCGTTTGGTTCAGGTTTATTATATGTCCTGTTTTTGAGACATGTTGTGCAAGGAACGATGTTTTTTCTTTCATTTCGATTGTATTTCGATGTTCTTCTCGTCTAATATGAATCCTTCGATTGGTCTGTCCGATGTACGATTTGTCACAGTCCCCACACGGAACCTCGTATTCATTAAATCATACAATCAAAAAATGTAAAGATTACAATCATTTTCCTGACTTCCTACGATGGATATCATAACAGTTGTTTTAATGATGTTCCATTTGTCCGTTTCATTTTAAGTGATACCCACACTGCGCAGTTCGCAAAATTTTAATCCTAACTGCGAAAAACTATTTTTATAAAGAATCGAATTGTAGAAATCGAGTTGAGGAGTTTAGTAAAATCGTTTTAAAAATGTGTTCATAGTGAACCATAATAATCCTCTTTACAGTTCCTAATAGTTCTGAAAACATTAGCAAAAAGTGTAACCTGTTAATTCCTTATTTTAAAGTTAGTATAATCATAAATTCAGTATGTCAATTATTACGATTATTTGGTTATTCATGACACAAAAATTCGCGGAATTTTGTTTGAATTGGATTGAGCAGGAATAATTATTTCTACGATATTGCAATAGCCACTTCTACAGCGACTGCTTTGCTCTTCTTAACGTTCTTATTACAGGCAAATATAAAATAATTATTAAGTTAAATTTGTAAGCTGTGTTTGTTTTTTCTAATATGTATACACCTTCTCAATCCGTGACTTATTTCGTTGTGTTTGCAATACTTTATTAATGTCTGATCCCTGGCCGGAAAACGTCAGTAAATATCACTATAACTTATACCACTTATAGGGATATTGGAATATTACTTGAGAATTTTATTATTTCTAACTTTCGACTATTTATAACATAAACTGTATATAAGCGTTGTTTGGGTTATTCAATCAACGATATAAGTGATTGCTCAGCGATGAGTTGGTGGTGAAAAATTTGTTGTCTCAGTGAAAATTTAAAAATAGACGATGTTTTTCACATAGAATATTCCCTCCATTATTACTAAGGAATAATATGTAACCCATTAAAATAAACTAAATTTTTCATGAACTATATTAAACGAATAAATTGAGAGTAATATAGATATGTAAAAAAACTATATTTCTAAACAAAAAAATTATATTCTACTTACCAATCGACCTTTGTATGAATTGAGGTAGATCTGTCAGCCTTTGGATTCCATGGGCACTTTTGCTCCCTTTCAGGAGCGCAAATAGCGTCATTTAAAGGTGAACGGTAAACGTATTTACTCATGTTGACAATATGTTATTAAATCACGGAATTTAAGATATAATACTTAGAATAGATATCGAATTGGTTTCACGATCGAGTGTAATTTGAATGGTTTCAGATATCCTCTTTATATATACATTTTCTATACAGAGAGTAGAGATAAATATATTTTACAGGTTGTCCCAAAATTTAACACTTGTCAGACTGCACAAGGCAACGTTTTAAGTTCGAGTTTAGCGCAAGCCTTTTTTTATGTGTAATTAAATATTTTGTTTTTAAGAGTGTATTTTAAGAATGTTTTTAAGGGTATATTCTATAGCCTCTACTTTTTAATATCTACTTTGAATTTATCTTTAAAGAAGCTTATTCTTCATCTTCTTCTTTTTATATAGACATGACTCTGTCTGTTTTTCAATGTGCCTCCAGTAGGTTGTAGTTACATCGTTTTCGTGGTCTTCCTACTGATCGTCTTCCTATTAGGGAACCGTCTCTTGTCTTCTTTACTACCCTATTTGTTGTCATTCGGCTTATATGATGGTTCTATTCTACTCTTCTATTTCTTTCCCAGTTCTTGATGTTCTCCACCTTGCATATACATCGTATATCTGTACTTCTAGCTCTGTCCCATAGTGTCTTACCATCAATTTTTCTGCTGTTTCTATCCTTTTTGTCCTCTCTGTGTCAGGTCTTGTTTCTGATGCGTATGGCATTATTGGTCTGATGATTGTTTTGTAACTTCTGTCTTTCGTTTCTTTCCCGATATTTTTATTTCTCGTATGTCAAGAGAAAGTTAATGAAATCTCGGTGATGCGTGGTCTCGATGTTTAGTCATCCTTAGTTTCCACTTAGTTATACTAACTTCATTATTATCACGCCTATCATGATGTACTTGTTCCCCACACAACAAGATGTCACTAATCTTAGAAAGCTTCACTACATAATACACAATAAGAACCGAAGAAACGAATTAGAAGAACCTCAATTTTACTAGAGGAAGAACGTAGAAACCATTAATTGTTTTCCAAATTATTTATTGATTCTTTATGTCGTTTCGGGGGAATTAATAAGGGTCTTAAACAGCTTCAGGTCTTCGGACGCTCTGTAGAGGGCTTCGAATATGCTCTGGAGAGCTCCTCTACCCAAATCCATTTCCATTTAAGTCGAAATCAGGTTGTGGTCTTCTGATGGCTTGTCTTAAGAAAGTCAAGATATTTCTTACATGAAGAAAATATAAGTCGAAATAAAACATCAAATACATGGAATATTTCAATACCTTGAAAGTATCCAAAGAGAATAAAAAAAGCTCAGCAAGCGAATAAAGGTCGAAAATTTCAATTGAATGTCTATTCTATGAAAGTGAAACCTGGAAAGTGACAAAAACGCTTATAGAGCAACTGCAGGTCTTTGTTAACATATTCCCATAAGGAATTGTTCATATATTTTGGCCTAACACGATCAAAACGAAGATGTGCTACACCTGACCGAACAGAAAGGGATAAAGAATGAAATAAAGTACAGAAATTGGGGTTGGATCAGAAACAACTTCGTAAAAATAGCTTCTGTATTGCAAAGATTACCCTAGAGTGGAAGCTCCAAGGAAAAAGAAAATGCTGACGCCCAGCATAAACTTAGAGAAGACCAATTATGGACGACATTACCAATCAGACGCTGAAGCTCAATGATGAACCACAAACAACATATTCTTCAAGATGTCAATGACAATGATAATGATGATAATGATGATTATATATATATATATATATATATATATATATATATAGAGAGAGAGAGAGAGAGAGAGAGAGAGAGAACAGATAAAGATGAAATGTAATAGCAGAACTGTAAATTAAGTTAAAGCAAGGAAAAGAGGTAAACGGCCCAATCATGGGACTAAGAAAAGGTAAATCCGCTGAATAAGATTAGCTAATAGCAATGGTTTTTTAAATCAGGTGGTTAAGATTTAATTATAACCGTTCATAAGTTGCTGGGCATCTAAAAAAAGGGAGAAATGTCTAACAAATGGAAAATAGGTTTCATTTTTTAAAAACACCGAAAAAATAACGTGTTCAAATTACAAGGGAGTAACATTACTCAACGTGACATATTTATAAAGTCCTCCCTACTGTACTGCAAGATGATTGCATGAGTATCTTCTTCCTTTTCACGGGCCATATCAGAGTTCGATCACCATTGCGAAGGCTTCTGGTTCCTCTGCCTCATGGAATAATTGTCCTGCATTTGATATCTGAGTCCATTCACGAATGTTTTTTAAACAAGAAACCTGTTTTCTTCCTACACCTCGACGGCCTTCTATTTGGCCTTTAAGGATCAGTTGTAATATTCTATATCGATTTCCCCTCACTATATGTCGCAGATAAGGCATTTTCCGGTCTTTAACAGTCTTTAGCAATTCTCTATCTTTGTTGTACTCCCTTAGTATTTCCTCATTAGTTTTTCTTGCCGTCCAAGGTATCTTCAGCATCCGTCTATGAATGCATATTTCCAATGCTTCAATTCTGTTCATACTTGATACTTTTAGGGTCCACACTTCTGCTTCATATAAAAGTAGAGACCAAATATAGCACTTAACCATTCTTTGTCTTAGTTCTAAACTGAGATGATTATTGCAAAGAAATCATTTTCCTAAAAGTAGTTTTAGTAATTGCTATTCTTCGATTTATTTCCATGTCTGGATCTATGTAGTTGGTCTGTTATGACAGTTCCTAAATATGTAATTTTGTGAACTTTTTCAACTTGGACTACATTTACTTAAAACTCTGCATCTGGATGTGGATTACGACTTATGACAAAAATTGAGTTTTTTTTGAGTTTATTTTAATGTCCTACTAATACTCCTACTTCGTGAATACGATCAAGCAGAATTTGGAGACCTTCAATATTTTCTGACAGAATTACTGTATCTTCCGCGTATCTAATTACATTAAATAGTTCCCGTTGATTTTGATTCCATGCCTTTTGAATAGCTGGTTCGAGTAAACATTGAATAATGCTGGGGGCAAAATGCAACAGACAAGACTGCATCGAGTTTTCGTCGGTGTAATTGTTTCCAATTTTTACGATAGCAGTTTGATTCCAGTACAGATTTTTATAGGCACGAATATCTTCCTATATTCATCTATTCCTTTATTTTTTAACATCTGCATTAATTTTACATGCTAAACTTTATCGAGTGCCTTTTCGAAGTCAACAAAGCATACAAATACATCCTTTCCTTGGTCACGGCATTTTTGTAATAGAATATTTTCACTGCAAAAAGTGCCTCCCTAGTTCCCATAGCATTGCTAAAACCAAATTGGGTATCTTAGAGGACTTCTTCGCATTTGACTCTAATTCTTTTGTGGAGTATTATCTAATTCATCAATATTCTGAGCATTTTCTAGCATTGTGTGTTTTAGGTATTGTGACAAGATGAACTTGAGCCAGTCTGCGGGTTATTATATATTGCATTAAAAAGTTTTACTAGTATTTTTATGTTATCCTTATCTGTTCTATTCAAAGATAGATCAAATCTTTCTTAGGGTCTTCAAACAATGAAAACGTGATTTTAAGCAAGTAAATATTTTTTTTTAAACCGTCGTTTGGATAAAGGATAAGGAATTAATATATAATAAATAATAAACAATATAGATAATAAATAAAAGAGAAAAACGTTTTTATTCAATTTAATTGTAGTCTATTAATCCGTCCTGTAAAATTTTATTATCAAAAAGTGATGATAAACAACATATTTTACAGCGCTAAGTAATTTACACTTCTGTTTTTATGGTCGTATGTACTCCTGATGATTTAAAATGTCTGATATACCGAAACCGAAAAATATGTTAATTCAATTCTTAAGTATCATTCTAAGAGGTATCACTGTTTATTTCATTTATATCAGCTTATTAGTTTACTTATCAGTTTACTTTACACATAATTAATTTTTGGAAAGACAATTATTATGATAATTGTATAAATATTAATTCTTATGAACTTTGCCGCTAATTGCACCTATTGACCTACTAGACAAAGTGTCTGATAATAGTTACATTGTAACTATTACATTGAAATATTTTCTGAACATCATCATGATATTTGAGTTTCATAGTGAGGAGTGGGGATTGATAATAATTATGTATTTGATTTCTATCAATTTATTAAGGTTATTTTTCTAAATTAATATAATTGAACTAATCATTGTGAATAGTAATTCGTGTGAACTTTACCGACGTGTGAAGGACCTATTGTATATTATGAATATGAAACATATTTTAAAAGAATAGTAATAAAAATATTTCTGAAAATCATTATGATAATTATTTAGTCTTATAGTTAGGTGGTGGGGATTAATAATACCTATTATTATCAATTTAATTTACAATGTCACTGTTTAGTTAATTACTATCACATATTTCAGATACATGGTCTAATTTAAAATTAATTACAATGTATATTAGACCACATGCACTTCACTTTGATGTTAGTGACAAGTATTATTATTACCTTCTACCATTAAGTTGTACATGAATTTTGTTTTAAAAAGAGTGACATTGTAATAAATATTTCTGAAAATCATCATGATCTTTCAATTTTTATTTAAAAAATAATGAATCATAAGCTTTTTAATAATGTAGAGTGATATTGGTAATAATTATGTAGGTATTTGATTTGTATCAGTATAATTTAAAAATAATTTATTAATAATAAAATAATTAAGTTTGCATTAACCTCAAAAGTGCCTACAAGTACCTCTTGACTTTTACATGAATTCTCTTTTAAAAATAGTAACTTTGTTTTGATATAAATTAAGTAAACAGTGGCCACAGAAATTAGTTTTTAATGTAATCTGGAAAGCAATTATTAAATAAAATATCATTACATAATTACATGATAAAAAAGATTCTAACAGCGCAACCCGTGGGAATGAGAAGACGGGGTAGACCAAAGCTGAGGTGGATGGACGGGGTAACACAAGATGCCGAGAAGATCGGAGTCGGCAACTGGAAAATGCAAGCGAGGGACAGAATAGAATGACGTAGAAACAGAAAGCTTGAGAAGGTCGAGGCCCTCTAAGGGCAGTAGCACCAAGATGATGATGAGCATTACATAATTCCCTTGTGTTTCTGGGTCAGTTACTGGGGGAATAAACAAAAGGAAATCATTATTTTAAGCTTTTTAAATTCTCTCAAGAAATAGGATACCGTATTGGATTAGACTGGGAGAAACGATTTTTAAAGACTAATGTGGTTAGACGGTAGAGGTTTCGGACAAGACGGCACAAGTTTTTGTTTTTTTTTTCCATTTTTCTGTTAAGTTTACTACGGGTGGTTTTTTGCAGGGTTTCTTCTTCTTGGGACGTTTGATGGTTGATTTAAGTCATAATTTAAATTCAAGAATATACCACAAAGTCAAAGAACCTTTTCAAAATTTATCTCCTTCTTCTTCTTTTTATGTAGACATGTCTGTTTTCAATGAGACTCTAGTAAGTTGTCGTTCCACTGTTTTCGTAGTCTTCCTCTTCCTACTAATCTTCTTCCTATTGGGGATGGTTTTTACAGTTTTTACTACTCTATTTGTTGTCATTTGGCTAATATTAAATTACATATTTGAATCTATTTTATATAACAACTTATTACAACATTTTATCAAATCTTTTAATCAATATCAACATGGATTTCTACCGGATAAATCAACACTTACAAATTTATGTATTTTCATACAATCTGCTGCAGATGCCATAAATACTAAGAGGCAAATGGATGTAATCTTTACTGATTGTGCAAAAGCATTTGATAGGGTTGATCATGGTTTATTACTAGAAAAACTTGGCACCTTTGGCCTCTCAATTAATGCATTAACATTTTTGAATTCGTACCTAGCAGATAGAAGTCAGCAAGTTAGAGTTAGAGGTAATTTTTTCTCAGAGGAATATTCCGTAACTTGGGACCAGGCAGCAACCTGGACCACTCTTATTTGCTTGCTTTATAAATGATCTTTCTAGTTGTCTCAAATTTTCCACTTGTTTAATGTTTGCAGATGATTTTAAGATGTTTACAGTTGTAGAAGATCAATGTGATTGCCAACTATTACAACTAGATTTAAATGCGGTATCTAATTGGTTTCAGATAAATAGACTAGATCTAAACGTTGAAAAGTGTTAAGGATGCAGAAAGACAGGAAACCGACCAAAAAAACTCTGGCGAGAGGGTACGCTTCTTTTTTAGGTTTTTAGGTTTTTAGGTAAATATAAGTCCAATATACAACGGGGTGTGTGAGAGCCGTATACACTTGGGAATGCACACCCCAATACACGCACACAAATAGGATTAAGGAAAAAAGGAAAGAATTGTTGCCCAGGCATTTTATAGTCCCGAAGCACCAATGAAGTCCAAAAAAAAAAATATATAAAGAATAGGTCTCTCTGTCTAAATCACTCTGGATTCATCCAAAATTTCAATTTTCACTCTACATTCAATGTAAATTATATTCTTCATCATAGACCAAATATGGAGGGCCCGTCTGGCTCCCCATATACCGTATCAGCGGACTTGGCCCTTAAGGCAGATCAGGTGAATGCTGATCTTCACGCGAAATCCGAGCACTGAGGTCATGTGCGGCATACATGGGCTCAGTGGCCGGACCCTACTCGGGTGCTTAGCCGGCGAGGAGAATAAAATTTATTTGCCAAATCGGCGGCTGAGTGACCGAGCACACACTCTTTTCCGGGCATAGAGTAGTCAGCTCAGGCTGACGGCTGAACACACGCTTTTTCTTTTGTTTTAGGGACTCGAGTCCCAAAGTCATGATAGAGTAACTTCAATAGAGTCAGTAATGTAAATAGGGAGAAAAGCCTAGATGTGGCTACCCCTACAGTTAGGTGGCATAACCACAGTCATTAAAAACAGAGGGTGTTCCATTACCCAGGGCACCTTAAGTAACTTTCAGATCATAAGCCTCCTCACGTAAGTCACACGATGAGGAGGGGTGGAGGAAAAAACCTGGGGGTCAGATAGGTACCACTTCGACTAGCGAAGTGTGACCGGTTGATCTTCGGACATGTGGATTCCATTCTTATATTGGTATACACATGTTCCTAGGGGCAGGGTTGATCACTGCGTGTGTGTGTGCGTGTTCAGTGATGACCTTCACACGTAACAGGAACTTTATTAAAATGGTGTATTATATCAATAATAGAGAATTGCCCAGAAAATCCGTGTGTAAAGATCTTGGTGTGAATTTTCAGCAAAGCTTACACTTCAATGATCACTATCACATTGCTACTAATAAGGCTTTTAGGATGTTAGGATTTATAATTAGAAACACCAAACATTTTAAGATGATAGATAGCATAATCAAACTATATAATTCCTTGGTAAGACCACATCTTGAGTATGCTTCTGTAGTTTGGTCACCCATGCAGAAGTAAATATAGATTTAATTGAAAAGGTACAAAAAAGGTTTTTAAGATATCTATATGTTAGAAAATATAATTCTTATCCATACTTGGTGTCTTACCAGAGTATGCTTGAAACTTTCAAATTTGTAACACTGAAACACAGTAGCGCACCTAGAATTTGCCTCTGGGGGGGGGGGTTTGGTTGGTCACCGAAATTTTTTTTATGGTGCTACCTCCATTTTGAGTCCTTAAAATGTGTGAGTAACAGTGTCGGAATATAGTCCTGGGGGGGGGGGGGTTTAACCCCCAAAACATCCCTGGGTGCGCCACTGCTGGAACAGAGACGGAAAATGCAAGCAATGCTATTTGTATATTATATTGTGAATAACTTAAAATATAAAGACTTATTTTTTTTCTTGAATCAAATATATAAAGTTCTTAATACATAAGATTAACTTAAGGTTAAGTCATAGAGGGCTGTTTTTTATTTGTGAGACAGTCTGCTCGCCATAAACAACATGATGAGGTAGTGCAATATAATACTAAAGAAAAATAGCGACATAGATATTTTCAACACCAACATCAAAGCAATTAAATGTAACTTTCTACCAGCCTCGATCACTTTATCTTAGCATGTCGGTATATCTAATGTCAAAATCCCCACTTGTAATTACATTTTATTCTGTAAAATGTGTTTGTTGTGGAATAAATAAATAAATAAATAAATATTATCGTTCCATGCTAATCTTCTGTGTCCTACACAGTCCTTGATCTTCTCCACCTTGCATCTACGTCGTTTACCTGTACTTCTAACTCCGTCCCATGGGGTCTTAACATCAATTTTTTTAAGTATTTTCATCTCTGCTGTTTCTATCATCCCTTTTGTCCTCTTTGTGTAAGGCCGTGTTTCTGTCGCATATGTAATTATTGGCCTGATTGGTCTGATGACTCTTTTGTAAATTGTGCCTTTTGTTTCCTTCCCGATATTTTTATTTTTCCAGATTGTTTTATTCAGGCAACCTACGACTCTGTTTGCTCTATACACTTGATCTTCCACTACCGTTTCGAGTTTTTCGTAGCGAGAAAAGGGGGAAGCCTAGATATTTAAAATTTATCAATGTTTCTATTATCTAACCTTCCAGCTCCAATTTACACATTAGTAGATTTGCTGTTATAACCATGCATTTTGTCTCTGTTGGGAAATTAACATGTTAAATTTTCTGGCGGTTATATTAAATTGGTGCAGCATACGTTGTAAATCATCTTCACTTTTAGAGAGTAGTATCGCGTCGTCTGCATAGTTTAGTTCAAACTTTTTTTATTAATTCATTCATGATCAGATTAAACAATAGGGAATCAGGGAATCTCCCTGTCTTATCCTATTGTCAGCTTCAATTGGGTCAGTTAGTTCTACTTCTACTTTTACTTTTATTGTATTGTTTTGGTAGACATTTTTTATATGTCCTTTAATTTAAAGGTGTCAAATGCCTTCTCAAGGTCCACGAAACATAGATATGCCGATTTCATCATCACTAGCCTTAGGCAAATATGCAAATAAAAAAGTATGAAATATGCGCATAAATATGCAGTATTTTATGTAAAAATATGCAGCATTTTATGCAAATATGCATATTTATCTAGAAAATATGCATGTAATAAAAAAATATTTACATTTTTTTTTATTTACAAAAATACTTACAATATTTTAAATACATAAAATATACAATTATTTTAACATATAAATATTATTTTGAATTGTGGTAACAATAGATTATCAAAAATGATGTTCAAAATTTTCTAATAAAAACTTATGGCTTCCTATATTTGTAAATAGAAAAACTTCTTTCGACATCAACTGATGTAACTGGGACATTTTTCAAATTTACTATAATGGATGGTTCTAAATTAAGTGGTTCGGAAAATGCTCCAGCTAGTACTTGAACCATTTCAGAAAGAACCTGGTAACCACTATTTTTTTCCATGGTTACTTTAAATTTTTGAAAAATTTCCTTTCCAATAGTACTTTTAACGTTTTGACACAATGACTCAAAATCTTTTATTAAAACTGTACTCTCTAACAATGAAAATTTGGAGGATTCTAATTGACTTATATTTTTGTGGACAAAACCATAATTTGATTTAATGAATGACAGTTGCTGTTGGAGAATGTTATTTTGGAAGGCTTGCTTAGCTTTCAATAAAGATTGGCAACTATCATCCGTTAAAAGGTTAATTATTTTTTTTAAATCAACAAAATGATCAGCATAGAAATTAGCTGCTTCCAACCATGTTCCCCAACGTGTTAAAATGGGTTGCGGTGGCAGTGGAACAGCAGGAAGCATATCTCTGTAACATTGTATTCTTAATACCTTTTTGACGCTCGCTATTAAACTGTTAACTAGTGGAATTTTTTTTGTTACTTCCTTCGCAACTCTGTTTATTCCATGCGCTAAACAGGTGACATATATTAAGTTTGGATAAAATATTTTTAAATTTTGTCCTGCTTTCACCATATATGGTGCGGCATCAGATAAAATAAGCAATAATTAATCATTAGGCACAGCAGCAGGAAGAAAAAAGTTTGCTAATGCTTCTTGTAGAAACCGTGATATTGTTAGAGCATTGGTTTTTTCCACTTGCTTAGAGGAAATTAAAAACGATTTTGGAAAGGTTTCATCGCGAAGTACACCAATCAATAAGTGCACAATGTATCTTCCTGATGAGTCAGTGGTCTCGTCCACACATATGTAAAAGTAATTATTACCTATTTTGGCTTTTATGGTGTGAATAACTGAGAAGTATAACAAATTAACATTATTTCTCTTTAGAGTTCGTTCACTGGGAATGTTTTGTTTGCAATATTTTTTTAAAAAAGAACTGAAGTTTTCATTAGATAATTTTGAAAGCGGTATATTAGAAGATACTAATGCATGGCACAAGTTAAAAGTTTCTTGTTGGGTTTGTTTTTTGGAACTTGACTGAAAGCACTTGGACACTGAAGGTTGATATTTTTCACCGGATGTGGTTTTTACTTATTTAGCTAAATGTTTCGCGGTTCTGACATGCTGATCTATTTCAATTTTTTTTTTGGGTGAAATCTAAAAAAGAATATAAATATTCTATAGTTGTACTCATTTTTAAAATCTAAGATTGTAGAAATAAACTAAAAATGAATTGGTAAGATAGTTTCGAAACAAATTCAGATTTCTGCTTTAATCTGGAGCCTTCTAAAAATTGCAAGGCATAGCCAGACGTTGATAAAGATGTTAGTAGAGACATGGGGAATCTAAAATTTGCATTTCACGACATGTCTCTACAACTAAGCAGAAATCCTTAACGAATTTGTTTCTTGTACTCATACAGAGTAGATCCGAATAAAATGAAAAAGACAGAAAAGATTTGATTTCACGTTCAAAGCGTCTATGTATCTGTTCTGATGAGACTTATTAAGTCGAAATACGTATCAATAGATACATAGACGCTTTGAACGTGAAATCAAATCTTTTCTGTCTTTTTCATTTTAAACATGAATTGTTTTTTATAACAATTAAAATATTTAAATTAAATCAAATAAAAATCGGTGTCGTAACCTTGAAAATGTCAAGAAATGACTGTGCAAGAAGGAAGAACCCCCAAATATTTACAAGAGGCTCTTGGTGTTTTCTGTTTACATTTAAACAACAAATGGTGTGAGCATAAATTAAAAGCACTTAATTAATTAAGTCCAATGTATGATATGTTTTTGTTTTTAGCAAAATTAAAGCAAACTATGCTATTGTTAGAAAAAAAATGTTAGCGACCTTTCAGTAGACTATTGAATTTTAAATAGGTATCATATTTTTTATGGCAAGGAGTTTAAAAAATGCTTGAAAAAAGAAAAAATACATCGATTTATTGCGAACTAGCCTTGTGTCGATACTTTTCTTAAGCATAATCTCCAATTCTAAAATCTTTGTTTGTACCACCGTGTAAATTTTTAACATAAAATAAAAAAAATATGTATGTACTTACGGTTTTGCCACAACGTGAGCAATAAATCATGGTTGCTTAACTTGAGGGAATGGTACGGATGCACATCAATCGAACTATTCAGAGCAGCAGCGTCTAAGATCAGAATAGCCATGATGATTGCCAACCTCCGTCGCGGAGATGGCACGTGAAGAAGAAGAAGAGCAATAAACTTTATCCATATCCATAGATAGCTCTTTGTAAGGTTTTATCCAAGTTGACAATGACAATTAGAAATACACGTTGTTTATGCCTCCAATTTTACAACAAAAGTGAAACCAAGTGAAACTGACCGTCAAAATCAAAATTTTTAGCTAGAGACATAAACTGGAAAACACAAACCCTTAATTCCAGGACAAAACTATAAGTCGCTGTCTTTTATTAGTTACTATACCAAGAATTTTAATACCAAGTGATTATAAAACAAAATTAAATATTGGCATTTTCATGCTATATGTAAGTTTGAATATAAAAATATATAGTTAACACCAAATTTTCCAATTATATGCACTTTATGCTAACTTTTATAAAAATATGCAAAATTTTACATTTTTGCATTTTTTATGCTTCTTCTTCTTCTTCAGCCTTCATTCATTCATTGTTGGACATAGGCCTCCTCCAATTGTTTCCACGCTTCCCTATCTTTTGCAATTCTCATCCATTGCTTTCCAGCTACAGCTGTTATATCGTCTATCCATCTCTTTTTGGGTCTTCCCACGCTTATTTTTGTACATTATATGCAAAATATGCAATTTGCATATTTGCCTAAGTCTAATCATCACCATCATCATCATCTAGCCTGTATTTATCACGTCCACTGCTGGACATATGTCTCCCTTAAACTCCTCCACTCTTTGTGATTTTGTGGTCTTTGTTGCCAATTTTTCGTGATACGCCTGATGTCGTCGGCCCAACGTGTAGGTGGTGTTCCTCTACTATGTTTGTCTGCTCTTGGCGTCCAATGTGTAATTTTGGCCTAGATATGCCGGTTTGTTGTATTCTAATTATTTCTCTTGCACTTGCCTCATTATAAATATAGTGTTGGTGTCTTTTCGGCATAAAACCTTGTTATTCTTCTGCTTCATTCTTGTGGTATACAAGAATGAAGCAGATGGATATATGTGGATATATGTGGTTTTGTTGTATTATTTTTAGAATTATTTTTAATAGTTGTTTGGTCAGATCTGATCCTCCGTACTTGAGGAGTTCGTTCGGTATTCTGTCCTCTCCTGGTGATTTTCTATTTTTTAATTTCCCTATACTTCCTTTACCTCTTCGTCCTCAATATTTATTTTTTCGTTTGTCGCCACCTCTAGTGTTGCTGGTTCATTGTGGCCACCTTTAGCAAATAGTAATCGAAAGTAGTCTACCCATTTTTTCTTCTGCATGTGTTTTGTTTTTATTAGTTGGTTCATATTTTTCTTTATCCTCTGATCATTCTCCATATTTCTTTTTGTGTTTAGTATAAGTCGTGTTCTTTCTGTTTTGAGAAGCTCTACCAGTGTTCCCTTTTTATTTGTCTAACTAAAGTATTCGTTTCATTTCTGATTCGTTTATAGTGGTTGTATGCCTATTATATTTATTTGTTGTGCTCTGTATTATAAAAGGCTTTCTTCTTATTTTTTCACATTTTGTCTTCACTTTCTCTCTAAATCATGGTATTTTTTATATGTTCGTTACATTCCTCTCTCTAAGTGCTTCTGTTGCTGCAATATTTATGTTACTTTTGATTTTTTCCCAGCTTTCCTCAATAGTATCATTTTCTAATATTTCATTCCTAGTAATCTTCTCTGATATTCTTTCTTCTAAATTGTTGGTCTTTTTTAGCGACACAAGGATGAATTTTTTAATAAGTTATTCAATGTGAGATAACATACCAAGCTTATAAATGAAGACTAAGGGATACAAACTTACTTTCCTGTAGGGTTTAGGTATTCTTTAGCCAGAATCTTATTACTTCGTTATCACTTAAACAGCGAATAATAGAAAACACAATATTCAATAATGTGTCGTATAAAAGCTTTGCGTTTGTAATCTCAGTATATCAATTGGACTGTTTATTAAATGGACCACCAAATAGAAAACTGATGTTTTAAAATCCAGCCTTTTCTCATAGACTGTGAGGCGGATAGAATAGTTTGTGATCACTTAAATTTAGCAGGTAAAGTACTATTTTAAAGTTTCAGTAAAGTGCAGATTACTTTCCCTTCTACGCTCCACTTCCCAGGAGGAAACGGTATAGTCATTTTACAAACAATTACTTACATATAAATGTTTCCTTGTATATAACATGCATTCCACATAAAAAAGGTGTTATATTATTTAAAAGTTTTCTCACTATTACCTAATTTTCACTTTTTGCTGGACTATCACTTATATACTTTTCGAATCTGGCACTTTGTGTCCGCCGATCATCACACTCACACATCATTTACTCACTGAATATTAACATCATCGTTATCTTCTCTATCATCGCTAGGACTGTCATCGCTATTACTCTCATCGCTATTACACGGAATCAATATTGTCCTTAAACCCGTCAATAACCCAAATTGTTGCTCTTCCTTAATAGCAAATTTACAATAGCTTTTCCAGTTGTATACTGTTACTACACTAAACGCATTTCTCATTAATTGTTTCATTGCGGCGGTCTTAAACTTTGTGTTGTCTAAAGCAATTTGTCTTTTGACTTGACCTTTTCAATTGAATTCTACTGACAATGGTATGGAAATAGTCTCAGAATAGCAACATCTCTTTGCACATCTCTTCGATTTTATATTTTATGTATTCTTCTTTGAATGTGTTTACGACTTCCATAAGCTCTAATTTTTGAAAATCTTCTTCAAAAAAGCAACCATGTCTTAATTTGATCTTTATTAAATGCTTGTGTCGGAAATTACTTCTATTTTCATCGAATGGTACGAGACGTTGTCCATCACCACAACAGTTTTCTCTGGAAGATTAGGAAGCAGTTGTTACTTAAACCATTGTTCAAATATAGGACCATCTATCTCATCATGATAGTCCGCAGAGTTTTTTAGCGAGTTTTTAAAAACCAAAAACCGGCATATTCCACAAAGCCCAATTCACTACCCGCATGTGCTATAACAAATCGGGGGCCTAGTTGTGTCGGCTGTTTTAGGCTTGTTGACTACCTCTTAACAAACTCATCCCTGGCTGAAGTCACTGAGAGGTCCTTCCATTCTTTGTAAACACTATGTCCGACATTTACCAAGTTTCCTCTAAATAAACGACGGTGTATCCTTGGGAACAATTTTTTTATTTCACGCAAATACTGATATCTCCATTTCAGAATATTGGGCCTTTCTATCATGGTCGACTTTACTCCTTATTTGCAAAAAACAAAGTTTATTTCATGGAATATTCTCCACATTGACATATTTGCTAAATCTTTATCTTTTTTAACCAGTGCAAAAACTTTGTTTGATCTTAGTCCTCTTTTCTCAGCTTTTTTTCGTATTTTTGAAATAGTACTAGACCCTACTCCCGTCATGTGTGTGTGTTTTGTTTTATGGCACTGGAACTAAGCTAATTAGTCATTACTCCCATCATAGCACTTACTTTGTTAATTAAACTTCTAATACTTTCACCACTCTTTAAATTTAAATAATAATTAAATATTTTTAAAATAATGTGTTTTGCACATATGTCCAATATACTCTTTTGGCTTAATGTTTAAATTTCCATTTTCAATGAGCATTAAACTGTGAATCAGAATAACTACTAAACAATCACAAAACCTTGTTTTCATCATTATAGAAAAACAATTAACCTGTCGTTAATATACATAGTTAAAATAATACAAAATAGAATTGTCTCTTGTAAATATTATTTATTTAATAATAATCATTTTCCCTACTTTTCATCCCTTGTGTCCGATGGACACTTCAGTTACGTTAGAAAACACTTATTTTAATTCCTTTCTGTGGAAAAGAAACTAAAAATACAACCCTGTATCGTGCTCATCGTGGCATCGGCGCAGTTCTATCGTCAACAAGAAATACTTGGCATTATCTACGTGAAACGCTCTATAGAGTTGTCATATCAAATAAGTGAGTTATATTTAAGTTGCTTATGTTTGATAGTGGGAAGGTCACGTGAGTAATAAACCCCGCCAATTAGAAAGAAATGCAAGGACTGCTTTGCATAATTTTTCTCTGTCGCATTGGGGGAATAGTTCTATATTGCAGAGCTCAGTCTAGGTCTGTCTATAACAAAAACTATTTTCGAAATATTCTGGCTTGGTTATATCGACACCTCAGTTCCATAGGGAAATAAGTAAAAATTTATAATTTTGAGAAAATCGCAATAAAAGATTTCGTATTGTAATAAAAATCAGATTTAAATAATCAAAATTTTCTTTCTTTACCATACCATTATATTATTATACGTAATATATCTTTGCATTAAAAACACATAAATATCTATATAACAATAAAACACTGAAAACTTTGTTTTCAAAACTTCCACAAAATTTATTATAAATACTCATCACTTATAAAAACACATATATTTTTAAACTAAAAAGCAGTTTTATTTTAGTCATTTTCTTATAAAATTACCACACTTATAGTTGTTACTTTTACTTATGTGTAATATTTCGTGTTGTTGTTTTATGAATCTTGTAATATGGTAAGGTATTATAGATGTGTTGATTTAATTTTTTGCAGATAAGGAATAAGTGACTAATTAGTTGGTTCTGATTTTTTTAAATTAAATTGTATAGCTTTGTGTTATTTTTATAGTTGCCGCTGATTGAAATAAGAATGTATTTTAGGTTGTTACCAAAATAGTGTTTACTTCTGGCCGTTACTGCACAGTTCGGCAGTACTGGCACAAAATCTGATTTCTGGAATTAATTAAGTGTCCATGTGTAAGGCGTGTGTGTTCTATTCTTAATCTCCGAACAATAGTAATAAGATATAATCTTTCTTTTCATTGGTAAGAACCGGTAGCAGAAAATGTTTGGTTGGAGGACGCTTAACTTGGTGTTGCTTCATTTTCCAATGGTCATTCCAAAGGCCCATTATTTTTTGTTTGAGTGTTCTTTTTAGATCTGATGAGGTTTGAATATATGTTGGTAAGTTTAGAGAATAGACTTGTTTTGCTTCTAGATCGGCTTTTTCATTACCTAGAATAACAACGTGTGATGGGACCCACAATATTGTTACTATAATTCCATTAGTTTTAAGACGATTACATATACTCTGGATTTTTTGAACTATTGGGTGGATATTTTGTGAAATTTTTACAGCTTTTTGTATTGCTATAGTTCAGCAATATAAATACTACAATTCCTAAAGAGTCGAAACAGGTTGACAATAGTTGTAATTGTAACAGTGCAGCCAACACCTTCTTCATTCTTAGATGCGTCTGAGTAAAGGATCTTATCGAAGTCGCATTGATGTAGTTTTTCATCACCTTTTTCCAAGAAATCTTAGAGCTAATAGAAGAACGAAGAAAACACAGAAATATGAATGAGGAAAGGTACAAAGAAATAAACAAAATCATTAATAAAAAGATAAAAGATGCAAAATAACCATGGCTACAAGATCACTGCATAGAAATAGAATCCTTAGAACAGAAGCATGACACTTTTAACCTACATAAAAAGATTAAAAACTAAACGGGAGGAAACGGATCACGAAGTCATAACTTAATACTAGACGAGCACAACAATCTGCTCTACGAAAATGAGAGAATACTTGAGAGATGAAGGCAATACATGAAAGAATTATTCAAGGAACAGCAAGAGACAGAAGCTAGTGTTTTTGGATGTTCAGGACCAGAAATAACGCTCGGTGACGTAACATATGCAATAAAAAGATTAAAAACCGACAAATTACCTGGACCTGATAACATACAAGCTGAAAGATTGAAACTATTTGAAAACAACCAACTCAAACTACTGACGAGTCTACTGAACAAAATCTATGAAACTGCAGAATTTCCTACAGATTGGCTAGTTTTTACCTTCATCCCTCTCCCCAAAAAGGAAAATGCCACCAGATGCTCTGGTTACAGAATTATAAGCTTAATGAGCCATGCACTCAAAATCCTTCTTTCTGTTATTCACTCTCGCATATATAGAAAACTTGAAGAAAACATTAGCAGTGTTCTGTTTAGGTTTAGAAGCGGACTGGAAACGCGAGAGACCCTATTTACTATACAAGTATTGATACAAAAAACTCAAGACGTAAATTGCGAAGTTTACGCATGCTTTATAGACTTTGAAAAAGCATTTGACAAGGTGCAACATCAAAAATTATTTCAGATACTGACAGAAACTAGTGTTAATGACAAAGATTTACGCCTAATTAAAAATTTATACTTACAGCAAAGGGCAACTGTACGAGTAGACAACGAAACCTCACAAGAATTCACGATAAAACGGGAAGTACGTTAGGGCTGCATTTTATCATCGACGTTGTTCAATACTTACTCGGAAATGCTATTTAGGGAAGCGATTGATGGTTTAAGAGAAGGTATAAAAATCAATGGTGAAATCATAAACAATTTAAGATATGCGGACGATACGGTTTTGATTGCTGATAATGCGGAGAATCTGCAAACATTAATAGACCGTGTAGTGAAAGCCTGTGACAGATACGGCATAAAATTAAACTGTAAGACCAAAATTCTTGTAGTAAGTAAAAACGACGTAATACAGGACCAATTCACAGCTAATAATGAACCCTTGAAAATAATCGACGAAATTACATACCTTGGATGCAGCTTAAATAAGGAATGGGACCAATCACAGGAAATAAGATGTATAGAAAAGGCAAGAGCTGTCTTCAATCACCTCAGGAAAATTTTATGTAATATGCACCTGAACATTGATATAAGAACACGAGTCTTGAGGTGCTATCTATTTTCTACCCTTTTATATGAAGTCGAAGCCTGGACCTTGACGGAGGCAACATCCAAACGATTAGAAGCCTTTGAAATGTGGTGCTACCGCCGCATGCTCAGAATTTCCTATATCCATCATGTTACAAACAACACCGTGATCCAACGTATGAATAAAGATTTGGAAATTATGTGTATCGTGAAAATCAGAGAGATGAAATACTTAGGGCATGTGATGCGCAATGAAAAGTATTAACTAATTCACTAATTTTACAAGGCACGATAGAAGACAAAAGATCTTAAGGGCGCAGAAGGAGTTCGTGGTTGAAGAGCATCAGACAGTGGGCAGGATGACTACCATACGTCTATTTAGAGCAGCTGTTAACAAAGTTGTATGGACCAACGTGATTGCCAAAATTTACAGAGGATAAGCACCAAAAGAAGAAGAAGTATTTCATAGAATCTTTGTTTAATAATGGACGGTGATATTTTATTCTTATTATATTTGGATAATTCGATATCGAGATTCGGAAGTTTGCATATATTAATGGAGGAGTTTGAGCGTCCCTGAAAGGGGTGGTGAACAACAGATTGATATTATCTAAATAAAGAATCAACATATGTATACAAGAAGTAGTAGTGTTTTTCATCTGCTCCCCAACTATAATGAGCTAGAGATTTAAGGAGATTCATTCTTTGAAGGCAGCTGCCCTTAAGTTCTCGAATGTGTTGTGTCCATGAAAGATTTTTATCGAAAATAATGACGAGTAGCCTTATTTGATTTACTACTTTTTCATTTAAAAAAGTTTCCATTCAAAAAAATGGTAGTAGATTGTGTGTTTTGTCTTCTGGTAAAATGAATAACTTTTGACTTGGATGGGAAGAATTTAAAGCTGGATTGACTGACGCAGTTGTTTATCTTATTTACCGTTTTATGCAATAAAGTGTTTGTGGTGGATGTCACCTTTCCATAACAGAATAATATTATGTCATCAGCATGTATTTCATATTATACAGGATCATTATTTATAAAGGATTTTAAATCATTTATACTAAGAGAAATAATGTGCTGCTGTAGGACACCGTCTTTGGTTGCGTGATGTGAGGATGTTTTGCCATTAGTAATTATCTTTAAATGATCGATCTATGAGATAAGTATTTTTAAGGAATTGCATTAGTAACACAAATTTATTAGACCTTTTTTTGTAGGTAGATTAGATATTTTTGGACAGGTAGAAAATGTTTTTTTTTTAGTCGAGGAACAATGGGAATCCCTCTTGTCTTGTGTATAATATTAATCTTCATAAATGCTTTATCAGGGTATGCGTTATGTTTAAAAAAATATCTTTTTTAAGGCAACTCTTATTTTCCTTTTCAATTAAAGCATGCATTGCATTACCTTCATTTTGCGTGTGACCAACAACCAAGAATTTAACAGCTATTTCTTTAATTGTCTCAATTGTTAAAATGCATGCATAAGAATAACCTTGTTTCTTGCAAATTATGTAGTTGGTAAAATTGTAACTATTATAGAAAACCGTCTCTTATAAAAGTATGCACTTATCTCTCCATAAGAAAGGAACATTATAGCCTATAAATAAAAATCTGAAATAAGTCTGGAATCAAGAACGTCAAGATGTTTTTCTTTTCAGCACATTTCTTTTTCTTTGATGTGTAATGTGTATTAATACTTATTTTGTTTTAACAATTTTTGTTATACTATTGACTTCTTCTTCTTCAAGTGCCCTGTCCGTTGCGAACGTTAGCTATTAACATGGCAATTCTGATCTTGTTTGGACAATCAATTGCAGTAGACGGTACTTATCGTGTCTCAATATGTGGCCAAGATATTTAAGCTTTCTTTGTTTAATTGTATTCACGATTTCTTTCTCCTTTCCGATTCTTTGGATTACCTCTATGTTGGTTACATGTTTGGTCCAGGATATACGAAGAATGCGTCGGTATACCCACATTTCGAATCCTTCTAGTTTTCTCGTGAGCATCTCCGTCAGCGTCCAGACCTCCACACCATACAGTAAGATCGGAAAAATGTAGCATTTAACTAGACGTAGTTTTAGGGGAAGAGACAAATCCCTGCTTATGAGGAGCTTTTTCATATTGCTAAATGCTGCTCTATGCGGGGGTGTAGGGTTGTGCTATAGAGGTAGTACCTTTTATCGGAACGACCACATCGAGCGTCATAGACGGGAGATGGTTCCAGATAACTGGTCCTCATAAGACACCTAACTCTCACTTATGGCTCCATGTGCCACACCCCGGGCAACTGCATTGGTCTGCAGGCTAAACTAAGTGAGGGTAGCCAGATATGGCGAAAATTTCACCGAGTGATTACCGAGTGATACCCTGATGAAGGGCAGCAGCGATCATCAGTACCAGCTCCACGCGCAAAGGAAATGATCCTGGATCGGCTTAAAACTGGACTACCACAAGCATGACTGGAGCAGTTTGAATGGTTGTGGTACTGCGATGGGGAAGGCAACGGAAAACCACCCCATAAGAATTTCCTAGAGTAATTATCATGGCAATATTATTGACACTTTATAAAATTCCCATTGTATGCACTGATACTTTTTTAGAGTAAAAAAAACTAAAAAAGAATAATGAATTCTTTGTTAAATATAACTCACCTCATTAGATGGATTGTCTTCATTTTTATTATCTCATAGACTCTTTTTTCACCACGTTTTTTAGATGCAGGTGAATCCCTACTGATCACAAAGTATCTAGTCTAAGAATTTACTTACTACTAATGATAATAATTTACAAATACTTTTAAATACTCCACACACTAACCGCCTTAATCGGAAATAAAAACGAGATATTGTTTATAAATCGTTTAGATAATAGGATAATTTTAAACTGCAAACTTCTGTAGTAACTGCAAACTGTTAAAATTTATAATGGTTCTTACTTTAGCCAGTCTATTAAAATGGGCAAACTCTGCTTCAGGAATGTTTCCTTACCGCCCTATATTGTTTAGTAGGTGTTACTATAACATCACCCCATCGAGTAGCATTGTTATTTACATAATTTCTTAAATACCCACTTACATAGATGTCAGAATATGCCGCAAGGGTATGTCATACCCCACCACACCAGCGTCAGTCAGTTAATCATTGTTGATGTCTGGACATTTTTTTCCGAACTTCACGTGATTTTTTGTTTTTTACTCCGGTTGTTGTACTCAAAATTTGTTATGAATATGTATAGTTATGAACAAGAACAAGTAAGGCTGCAAAGATTCTGGAAAGAGGTACAAAGTGATGAAGATGAGGCTATTCCTGATTCCGAAGGCCAAGTGCAGCTATACAATGTTAGTGAAAGTTCTCATGACACAGACACAGAACAAGATAGCGTGGAGATGAAAGTGAAAAAGAGAATGAAGATTATGTGAGTACATTTGCTAGATATTATTGCCTGGCGTGAGACGACAAGCTTAAGAAGGTAAAACTGCAATTGATTGTTGAAAGCTTTTCATGGATGACATACTCCTTGCTGATATTGTATAACATACTAATGAGAAAATCAATACGTAGTAAAAGAGACCTCCGAGCAAGAAATCGAAGCTGTATTTGGACTACTTTATTTAGCAGGAATTCATCAATCGTCCCAGCAAAACCTTGAAGATTTCTTGGCAAACGACGGCACAGAAATGCCAATATTCAAAACTATGTCTGTAAAACGCTTTCAATTTCTGCTAAGGTGTTTCCGGTTTAACAATGGAGCTACACGCGTAGATAGAAATAAAATCGATAAATTAGCCCCAATTAGAGGTGTTTTTGAAAGAGTAGTTGACAATTTTCAGTCTGCCTATACACCTGGCATGTATCTCACTGTTGAAAAATTGGAGGCATTATGTGGCAGGTGCCCTTTTAGGCAATACATTTCAAATAAACCGGCTTGTTATGGAATCAAAATCTTTGCTTTATTCGATTCAAGATGTTATTATACAAAAAACTTGTGATTCTCAACCGGATGGTCCTTTCAAGCTGAGTACGAAGCCTACATATGAATTTTTACAATTGATTTCACCAGTGTCTGGCAGCAAACGAAATATTACATTTTATAATTGGTTCACTAATTATCCATTAATGCAACAACTTCTTGAAGAACATCAATTAACATCTGTAGGTACTGTTCGAAAGAACAAGAAGCAAATTTCTTTCACAATAGTTAACACAAAAAATCAAGAACAGTATTCTACACTTTTTGGTTTCCAAAAAAATACAACCTTAGTATCCTATATCCCAAAGAAAAACAAAAATGTTCTGTTGTTATCAACACTACACCATAATGACAGAATAGACTCATCTACGGGAAACGCTAAGATGCCAGAAAGATTCTACAATGTTAATAAAGGAGGGGTTGACACCGTTGACTAGTTATCAGGTACATAAGACGTTTCCAGAAACAGCAGAAGGTGGCCATTGGCGGTATTCTATGCGCTCTTGAATATGTGTGGAATTAACTCCCAAGTAATCTCTAAGATCAACAATAATGACTATACACAGAAGCGTCGAAAATATTTGAAATGTCTTAATTTTTCACTGACGTGTTGTGTTTTGTCTTCAGAAGTCTTTAGTTTTTTTTTTTCATTTCAGAAAAATGTAATTATTTTGTGCAATGTAATAAACTGTGCAATAAATTGTTTGAGCTGATAATACATTTTCAATTTTTTAAATAGTACGCACTATTTCAAACGAAAAGTATATACTTTTGATGAAAATACTCAAGTATTGAGTTTTACAAGTTTTTCCAAGACGTATTTTAATATGGGGTATGTCACACCCACCACACCAGACACGTAAGTTTTAGGCACCACACCAACGCAGGGTTAAGAGAGTATGGTACAATACAGAAACAACTCAAAATATTTCTGTATGAATTGTAGGCTTTAACTACAACTCTATCGTTCATAAAGAAACTAGTAAAAGAACAAAATGGAGATTTTATCATAAGGAAATATCCAATTGTTTTGATGAATAATAAAATATTTTTGACTTGGTTCTATATGTTAAAGATAAAACAAGACCTAATGAACACTTCCTTATAATTAACTCCAAACGCAAAATTTTGAAGTTGTTCCCCTATGGAACTGAGGTATCGATATATTCTTTTTTTTTTCGAACTTGTATTTTCTACTCTTTTATGGCTGATTACCATATCCTCTGTTGCGTTTTTCCAATGTGTTTTATAATTCATTATATATACACACTGCATCACGTCAATAAAGATCTTCCATCTTTTGACCAATTTAATAAAACTCTTGATTTTAACAATTATTTGTTTATTAGATTAGTTAATATAACTTAATTATTTTTGTTACATGCATGTAAACCTTAGTCTATTATATCTTAATTTTGTTTCTGGATGAATTGTAGAAAATCTAAAGGAGTTACGACACCTACTGGTTTATTGATTTTGGAAGGACCTTTACCTAAAATTAAAAGTTTATTAATATTGGTGAAATATGATAATAAAAAAAATAATAAAATCCATTATTTTAAAATCCAAAGACTATTGTTAAATTAAAAGAGCATGAATCGTATATTAAAAACTAGAAGACATGGAAGATTTTTGGTTCTTTAGTCGATTGGAAAATGGATTTGAAAAAGTAAAATGCAAATGGAAAAAAATTTAAAAATAGGCAATAGGTACAAGAAATCTATTTAACAGCAGAGTAAGTACTATTTAAATGGAAATAAGCCATAATTAAAGGTTAAAGTACGTTTATTGACGTTTCAATTTCCACTTCGGAAATCGTTTTCCGAAGTGGAAATTGAAACGTCAATAAACGTACTTTAACCTTTAATTGTAACTTATTCCCATTTAAATAGTAATTAATCTAGCATGCCACAAGAAAATAGCTTTAGAACAATATTAACAACAGAGTAACTGTAATAGTATAAACGAAGAAAAGAAGCTAAGATAGAGGTTATAAAGAATTAATCTAAGCGAAAATATTATTTCTTTGTCGTTAATGTTGTAAAACATTTTATTATTATTAATTTCTTACCTTGAGTATCCAAAATTATGAGATAAGGTTCTCGTTCCAATACTCTTGAGACAAGTCCAATATTGGCAGATTTTTCTAGTCTGGGATAAAGTCGGTCGAGAGCATCTGCTATTGGATCACTAAGCTTAGCATTACCAGAGGTGAGCTTGTTAATGATTAGCTGCATAGAAACTACTCCAACAACACCCCTAAAAATATAATCAATTATTACTAAGAACACACATTAACGCACAATAGAATTTCAGTAAGAGTCCATATTTAGAGTTCCTTAGTTCTATATTTAGAATTTAGACAAAGTTTCATAAAACTGAACTTATAAACCCGCACTCATCTTTATTTTTATCCGTAAATGTACAATGGAAAAAACTATATAGAATTTCGTGCTCAAAGTTTCATAGTGAATAATTTATTCAGTTGTTGTTTGTTATATAATATAAAAGTGTAATGTTTTAAAAATAACTTACCCTTGACTATCCAATGCTGGTATCTGACTAAGACCAAGTTTCTTCATTAGGTTCAAAGCTTGTTCAAAAGTAGAGTTTACTGGAACCGTTTGTAGTGCAGGAAGACCTAGTTGGGAGACATTTAAATCCCACCACCTGTAAAAACAATTCTTAAATAAATTAAAGTAATCTTTTCATTGGGATGTCTTTTAACAATATACCACAGATAGTCACTAGCGTCAGTGCCTATACAACTCAAAGAAGCTCCACTGAACAGTAAAATAACATTACATAAAATAAATAAAATAAACTTGTATAAACTCGTACTTACGGATGGTTATTAACGTTTACAGCAGGTTGTAGATTTCGTTCTTCCATCCATTGGTCGCAAACAAACTTTGTTAAATAGTTTCTAATACTATCTGGCAGAACAACTACAACCTTTTTACCGCGACCAAAGTTTTTGGCTTTGGCTGCTTGAATAGCAGCCCACATCATAGCTCCACTGCTAGCCCCTGAAAAGATAATAGTATTAATTGTCTTTTAAGATGCGTTAAGTGCTGGTACAAGAAATATAGTGAATAATATTAACCAGGAAATAAGGGAAGATGAATTATAGAAAATGTGGTTGGTTCTATAACAAATGATAACTAAAGTGTTAAAAGAAATGTTAACAAAACATATATAATAACCAAAAAGATCAACAACGCAAAGGGAACTAAAGAATATATAAAGATCAACTAAAAAAGGTATTCGATTCAACTAATGTAGAAGGTAGAAGGTGGTATCTACCAAAACAACGCAATAAAAGTAAAAGCAGAAGAAGAACTAACCGTGCGGTATGAAGCTGGCAATAGCATGGCAGGGAGATTCCCTGAGTCCTCTATTGTTTAATCTAATTCTGGATGAAATAGTAAAAAATGTAAGAACTAAACAAGGATACCAAATGGGAGAAAAACAACTTAAAATAATCTGCTATTCAGACGACGCAATACTACTCTCTCAAAGTAAAGATGATTTACAACGTATGCTGCACCAATTAAATATAACCACCAAAAAATTTATGTAACATGTTAATTTCACCAAAAAAGACAAAATGCATGGTTACAACAGCAAATTTACTAAGATGTAAATTGGAGCTGGAAGATCAGATAATAGAACAAGTGATGGAGTTTAAATATCTAGGCATCACTAGCTACGGAAAGCTCGAAACGGAAGTGAAAGATCAAGTGAATAGAGCAAACAGAGCCGCAGGCTGCTTGAATGAAACAATGGAGAAATAAAAATATCGGAAAAGAAACGAAAGGCAGGATTTACAAAACAGTCATCAGACCAATAATGACATACGCGGCAGAAACAAGACCTGACACACAGAGGACAAAAATGATGTTAGAAACAGAAGGGATAAAAATACTTAGAAAAATTTATGGTAAGACACTATGGGACAGAGCTAGTACAGAAATACGACGTAGATGCAAGGTGGAGAACATCAAGAACTGAGTAAGAAATAGAAGAGTAGAATGAAATGATCATATAAGCTGAATGACAACAAATAGAGTAGTAGAGACGGTTCCCCAATAGGAAGACGATCAGTAGGAAGACCACGAAAACGATGGAACGACAACTTACTGGAGGCACATTGAAAAACAGACAGAGTCATTTCTATATAAAAATAAGAAGAAGAAAGAAAAAGAAAAACTAATGTAGAAGGAATTTATAGAATGAGTTATTCACTAACTTTTTTGTCATTAGTATTTTTATCGATAGTTATGATCAGCAGGACTGAATATCTTTTTGAAGCCATTTATAACTATGGTGTTAATATTTTTCTTTTAGTTATGACTGGAAAAATAAGGGGAAAATTGTGAAAAAGATCTTAAAGAAAATTTTTATAATAGAAAAAAAAGAAAGGAAACACGCACGAATAGAAGCCAGTAAGAAAAACAGGAATACATGCAAGTGTAGATAAAATAAATTGAACAGAGCATCAAACCACCGCCTGAATACTTAAGGGGTCCAAAAAAAATAAAGTATTTGTTAATCCTGTTGATGTGCCAGATTATTTAATATATTTTTGACTTCTTGTTAGTTCTTACCAATTAAAAGTCCTTCATCCTTAATCAACCTTCTTGCCATTGGCAAGGCGTTCTCATCTCCTACTTTAATCCAAGTATCAATGACTTTGCGGTCCAAAGTTGAGGGAATGAAATCGTAACCCATTCCTTCTATTTCCCAGAAAGTGACGTCAGTTTTATTAATGGCTTCTGGTAAAGCAAAGGACGATCCAAATGGATCTGCACAAACGATTTCGGTTTTGGGAGAGATTTCTTTGAATTTCCTTCCTATACCCGTAACGGTACCACCTGTTCCTGCACCCATTATCTAAAATTTAATTTTTATAGAATAAGTATTATGAATATTAGAGAGATTTATAAGATATAGAATTTTCAAGATGAAAAACTTAGAGGAAAAATTAAAAGTAGTAAAACGAAGCAGTGAGGCAATATTTTTTTTGTATTTGACAGTGTAATTAGTATTGATGTCATGAATATTCGGTACTTGGCCGAATACTGCAGCCTTTTTGGTGGAATCCCGAATAAAAAATCATGGAAAAAACACATATTATTCAGAAATATTATGTACTTTTAATCACAATTAATGATTACTCTAATACTAAAAATTTATCAATGGTAAGTTGAAGATGATGAATAAAAACAATTTTTTCAGCATTCGTTGATAGCAAACGATTACACTTTTTTTTTATAAATATAACCCGATTCTGAGAACAGCTTCTCACCATATATACTACTACCAGGAGACGATGGATAAATCGGCTAATTTTCAGGATTGGATATGCTTTTGCGTTTGCTGACCATAACTTGTAAGGATTTGCCTTCCGATTTAGAAGAACGGTTTTCAAATAAAAATCAAAATTATTTGCCACAAAGTTTATCTCTGCATTATTATCACTTTGCGTGTTTTCTGTAGCGACATCCTCAAAACCGTTCCAAAAACTATCCTGTATTTCCATCTTCTTTTATTAGTTTATTGTGTTTCTTTACTTAGAAGTAAAGAAGAATCATCATTGATACTGCTTGATCCATCACAACTCATTTTCAGTGCTTCTAAAAGAATTATTCTTCTGAAGCTATTTTCTGGTGCCATCTTAATGTAATTACTATTTTTGTTGGAGATAAGCCACTATTTAACTTTAAAATAAGTTTATTTTTGACGTTTCAATTCAGAAATCGTTCTCAAAAAAATATTTTTGGAACATTTTCGATTGGAAATCGAAGCGTTAAAAATAAACTTATTATAAATAAACTTAAATTGTGGCTTATTCCCAATAAAAATTCTAATTCAAAAAGAATTCACGTAATTCTAAAAGTATTTTCGGCCCTGCTCTTTCCGTTTAAACTAATCCCAGGAAAATACGCGAGTTTTAATACGTGATTCAAGAAAAGTGGCAAACAGATGTTTGTCATTTTAATCAAATTTGAAAATCTCATTCTGGATAAATTTAGTGTTGGTCCTCTTGGTCCCGCACGTACGGCATTGAGACAATTCGTACCGGTCACGTTGCGAAATGGCACTTCGGCCAAGAGCGTAGCCGAATATTCGGTATTAGGCCAAATCACTATTCGCAGCATCTCTAGTAATTAGCTATAAGTTTATGTGTTATTGGTATATTTGGTTTTAATTATTATTTATGTTTTTATAAGACAAAAATCGCTTAGATCATTAAGGGGAGTCCGGGAGACTTGACCAGGTAGGAGAGTTGAACCGCCCTTTAAACATCATTATCAGTTGGTGGTACAATCCTTCATCAGACCTGGTCTGCCTTAAACATTCTTCCATTTAACCCTGTCGGGTGGGAAGGATTGAAGAATGGAAATCTTCTCCATCCCCTTACTCCAATCTCCCTTAAATCGTCCTGCACATCGTCCAGATATCTGAGTGTAGGTCGCCTTCTTCTTCTTCCGACAGGCCTATTTAGCATGCATATTTTAGTAGGATCAGTTTCATCCATCCGCATAACGTGACCAAACCATCTTAAGCGGTTTATTTTGATGACTTTTACGATATCTGCATCACCAAAAAGTCTATAGAGTTCGAAATTCAAGAAGACACTAATGAAAAGAAAATAATAAAAACTAAACAAAAACCTAAACTAAAAGATGGCAAAAAAAGAACATTCTATAACGTTATAGGAGAAACTAAATGAAAGGAAAAATTGAAAACTAAACACGGTTCAAAACAGGAAACCCAGAAAGGAAAAGCTGAAAAAGAATAAAAATTATAATGATAACGGTGTGTGAAGAAAATGATGGTTCATACGCTGATAGTTCCAATAATAGGAATTTTGGTGAGAATCCGAAAGCAAATGATCGTTTCGTTGGTATTGTTTTATTTGTTAATCAGAAGACATTATGGCCATGCGTCTTTTATGCCGCAGATATGTCCATGAGATATGTGTACAGTGACTTACACAAGATATTGATAATTTTATTCGTCATTAATGTGACCAGAATTCGTGTTTTACGTGAATAGCCGAGTGAAAGTAATTATTAAGACTGATTGATGATACCAAATTATTAGTATAAGTATATAATTAAAACAATTGGTTAAGAAATGCCAAAAAGTTTGATTAAAGAAACATTATATATTTAATTTTGTTAAAGGAGTACCTATGTTGAAGTTTTGTCATACATAAAGAGCAATAACGGTGTTTCTTTATAATATATTTTATTTTTGATGTTTTGGTTAATAAAGATGTGTTTTAAGCTGTAAAATGATTTTATTTTTCCCTTCAAAAAGCAATGTTCAACTCTATCCAGCCCCTGGTTCAGATGTTCCTAGGGGTGGGGAGAGTTGACTCATATCATATTTTTCAAGATAATCAGTATATAAATTCTTCCATATATAGATACCAAAATGAATATTAGTTTTTTTAATAAAGAGCAAAGTATCAAAACAAAAATGAAAAATTGTTTATTTAAGAATATTCTCCATTGGTCAAAACAGGTCAAAATATTAAATGTCTTACAGATGTGCACATATTTTTAGGAAAATTATGGAAATACAAGAATAAAAACAAATATATACAATGTAAAAAATCACAATAAAACTTGCATTACAATCCTAACATCGAAACTAAAAATAAATTAATGTAAGTAAAACAAAAATATTTGGAAAAAAGTAAATAGCAACTACACGTTGTTTATAAGATACCTATTCCAAATTTCTATCACGTTGACGGTCATATAATATAAGGATTAATAACGATGCTATTATTAAAAAAGGTTGACATTGATGCCTATTGCGTCGATAATAATTAAGAACACAAAAAATATCTAAAGGATTCGAGTATTCCTGTATGCATATTCAATTATCATTTTAGAAACATATTTACATTGGATAACCTTGAAAGTTATAAATAAAGTACTTACTTGTAAATTTTTGTACTCCTAGTTACCAAATTAAATTCTTTTTAGATTCATATCTTTATCTAAAGCAAAGCATAGGTACTTTATTTAATTACAAAACACTTAAAATTTTATTGAGTATTAAAGAGATACTTACTATCATATCTACTTGCTTGTCGCATTGATCATAAATTTCTTCTGCTGTGGTATCATAGTGAGTTAGTGGATTTCCGGGATTTGAGAACTACGAAATAAAGAAAATAACAATAAATATCAATTGTATTAAACTGTTCAAAGTTATTTTAACCTACTCTAACTATGCTGTATCTTACTGCGGAACACTAATAAGTGGTAGATACGAATTTACCTTCCTTTTTTTGAACATTTTTTTCTCAACTTTGTTGCTAATTATTCCATTGCTCTTTACATTAGTTTATACTATTTACTCGTAGTTAATTCTCATTTTGTTCCTTTTTTGTCAGGTGGATGTAGATTCCTTCGTCGATGTGTTAGTTTTTGCTTTGAGATCTCAGGGTCTTCTAACATTCTTGTAACAAATTGGTTGCATTGCTCTTGTAGTGATCCTTTTCCAAGTGTTAATTTAATCTAATTAACTGCACTATAAGGACCGGATAGCTCAGGCGGTAGAGTATCTGACGATCATGCAGAAGACCCGGATCGATTCCCTTCTTCTCCTTTAAGTGCCATCTCTGCGGCGGAGGTCGGCAATCATCATAGCTATTCTGACTTTTGAGACGGCTGCTCTGAAAAGTTCATTTGATGTACATCCGTACCACTCTCTCAGGTTGCGCAGCCATGACATTCTAAGCCTCTCTCTTTCCTTGGATCTTTCCCTGCATAATCAGTTGGAGCAAGGTGTATTGTATATATTAGTATATATATATATATATATATATATATATATATATATATATATATACTATCTACTTAAAATTTAGTAACATACATATTAACCTAACTAGAAGAATACAAACTAAATAGGTCCAAAGAATTGCAAATTTCGCCTTAAAGTTACCCACAAACATACCACAGGACACAAAATAGACATCATATCTTGCAAATTTGTCGTATCCGTACCACAGTAGAAGACAAGCACAATAAGAAATCTATAGAAATAGAATCACTTCAAAGCATCTACAGTAGAATGATGCCCTAAACTTTTACAGCACATAAGCTCAACGTCATAACCCTTTCCTGAAAGTATTTTAGATACACTCCACAATCTATCTTAACATGGGCATCTCCAAATAAACAAAAAAACTAGGAAGAAATTAATGAAAGCCATTGGCAACAAAAATCAATTCAGTTTTTTTTTTTTTAGTCTTAGTGATGTGTAAAAAAGCTTACCTGATCAAAAATAACGCTGTTAGGAATCTCCTTCGATAGACGATGTACGGTTCCAAACATCCCATATGGAGAAAACGAGTTAGCTGTGACAGGGCATCTGATGACCTCAGCTCCAAGGGCTCTCATTACGTATTCTTTTTCTTTGGATATTTTTTCTGACATTACAATTATACAACGATAACCTAAAAGATATATAACAAATTGAGCAATTATTTTCAATAGCCTTAAAATTATTTGAGCAACAGCGATTAAAGTTAATAAAACGAAAAAAAAAACAAAATGTTATCAAACCTCTAGAACAGTACGTACTTATAATATATAACATACCTTTAATAGCAGCTGCCATAGCCAAACCAATACCAGTGTTTCCGGAAGACGGCTCTATAATGGTACATCCTGGTTTTAAGATTCCTTCGTTCTCGGCATCTGTTAGTATTCTGTTTGCCATGCGGTCCTTTACGGATCCACCAGGATTGAAGAACTCACACTTTACATCTAAAAGAAGGAGTAGTAAATATTTTCTTAAGACATTCCGTATTCTGAGTATAGTGTCACCATTTCGTTAGGTATTGTATGTAACTAAATTCGGTATTTTTAGTAAATTTTAAGTGTCTGTGAAGAAAAAATAAGGCTGGAATTAACATAATGTATCCTACTCTTCTACTTATCTCTGAACGCTTCTCTCGGAACTAATTATAAGATTAGCTCTAAAGAATAGTAAATTTCTAAACTTAACCTGAAGCTCTGGTATAAAAAAATCATGAAAGTATGGAACACATCGTGGTAAATAAAGGTCCTGAAAGCCCTAATTTAAATAATGAACAAAACACATAATTTACCAAGTATTTCTAGAAATGAGTGACAACATTAAATTGAAGACCAGTTTCACTGTCAGTAATTTTGTTTTATTTTGTTTATTTAAACAATTTGAATTGTACATAAAACTTAAAAATTTATAAAGAATGCATGTATTTCCAATATAAAGGATATTACTGGATAACGTTTCAACACAGAAGCCAAAAGTTATAGTCTTTATTATTGAGGTAATCGTATAATCGTTCTATATGACCAAAAGAGCTAAGCATATTATCCAGTTGATGAAAAGCAACCATTCAAAACTGATTTTCCTAGATGATGGCCTTGTTTCACGTTTTAGACCAAAGGCTTTTTGACGAAGTTCAGTCATAATTTTAGCGTAAGGGCTTCTGGTGCCCAAAGGGAAAGTTTGTTAGTTTTCACGATAAGGAACTTGCACAAAAATGGCATACCTGTAGGTCATGAAAACGAAACGTTTTACCTTGGAAAATTGCGGGAAATTAGAAAAATTCAATTTTTGAAAGTGTACCCTGCTTCAAGTCTAAATTTCCTTTTTTGTGCTTCTCATATGACATTGTCAGTACACAAAAAGCATAAGGGATGGTTGAACTTCGTATTGAAATCAGACAGTCTATTTTTATTCTCAGAATAATTCATTCTGAGGATTTTATTCATTACCATAATGAATTCTTCATACTTCATTTGATTTAAAACTTGAGGAAATGGAAGAACTTTGTTTGATTTTTGTTTGTTTTATTTCAAGACTGAAAACTTAATATTGATAATTTCTTTATACAAAAGTCAAAGAAACTGCATGCTTAGGAATCATTGGAAGAAAATTTAATTTTAAAGAGCGTGGCGCAAAATTTCTTGTCAATGCTTTTTAAATGATTTTTCATTTCTTTCAAATCCTGAGAAAACTAATAAATATTTTTGACAAATTTAAACGCAGAATGAAAGAATACGTTATTACCGAGGGCTGAAAGTCCGTGAGAATAAACAAAAAGTTTTTGAATGAGATATTTGAAATTAAAAATCACACTAAGTTTTCTCTTCTTTCTCACCCCCGTAACTTACTAAAATAAACCATATAGAAGCTTTCAACCCTCGATAATAATGTAATCTTTCATTCTGCGTCTAAATTTTTCAAAAATACTTATTAGTTTTCTCAGGATTCAAAAAAAAACAAATGCATTTAAAAAGCATTGGCCCAAAATTTTGCGGCTACACTCTTAAGTTTTCAAATGATTCTCTATTGTAATTATAGTTATGGGACATTTTAAGGAAATATGATAATTATTTTAATAATTCTTTGAAGTAGTATATTTATAATATAGTAACCATCTTTATCTTTATTGGTACATTCTTTAACTTATAAATGTGACTAATCCAAAAAATTTGTTATCTAAAGAGCCATTGCCATATTGCCATTGATAGTTATTTATGACTAAAACAGAAAAATATGCAGTTGTTATAATCAATAAGATTCTAAAGTGACCGTGTTGTGAAAATTAACGATAAGAAAAAAATTACTAAGTGTAAAATATTATGATTCTGATACAGAAATTATCAATAATATTTGTCGTTTTCTGAGTGACCCCACAATCGGCATTTGCTTTATTAAAGGTCAAAACCATTTTGTTAAAATTAATATAAATTAAATATAATTGTTTAAATATTGATATGGAATATTGGTTGCCTTTAGAAGATTATTTCGTAATAATTGATAACACGTAATTAAATACCAAAATCATTACACGATTTTTGTCAATTAATAGGATAAATAACACCATTAGTTTGTCTTCTCCTATTAAGGAGATTACCGCATAAAGATAGTATTTTTAATAACTTTCAGTATGTCCTGATGATTGATTCCTATTTTCTGGTTTTCTTGCTAGGATAGTTATTCATCTCCATATTTTACTACTTTAAAATACGTTTAAGTCGATTACCATAAACAAATTATACTCTGCATGTTTTTATAAGTCCCCATATTAATTAATATGGTATTTTTAATAATAATTTTTAAAAACATTACCCTTATGATTTTTATTTATTTTCAACAATGAAAAAAATTTCACTAAACCCTGGCTATACACATTATTCACTTATGTCAACATATTACGTTGATTTTTTCATAATTATGTTAAATCCAGGGGTAGCTATGGAAAAATGACATCAAAACAATAATATTGTCAGTTAATGTCAAATGTATTTTGTGGTATTAAAAAGCTTTTTGCCGTTTGTGGATTGTACAATGGGTCGAAGTAAAGTTAACGATGAGAAAATTTGTTCAATCATTATTAGATTTTTTAATTCTGAAAAATCCAATTCGGAAATCGCGAATATGTTGCAATTGTCACACTATAGTGTAAGAAATATTGTAAGAAGATACAAAACTATAGGTTCGGTCGTCACAAAAACTAGAAATATACGAAAAAGTCAAATAACCGAAGCAGATCGAAGGGTATTAAGACGCATTATAGTGAAAAATCGACGAGCAAATTATATGGAGTTAAGCGTTTTATGGAGTGACGTTATTGGAAGACACGTTTCTAGATCAACATGTCACCGAAAGGCCCACAAATTAGGGTTTAATACTTACAAAATAAGTTTTATAGTTGAAAAAATTAGTACGAATTATTTTTAATAAATTTCATTTATTTTAGGGTAAGGAAAAGCCACTAACATCAGCTGAAGATTTTGTCTTCCAACAGGACGGCGCAGGTTGTCATACCTCTAAAAAGAGTTTAAAATGGATTGAAGACCATGGCGTACCACTTCTGGAATGGGTTTCTAATAGTCCCGACTTGTCCCCGATAGAGACTTTATGGCGCGAAATAAAAAAAGCTTTGAGAAAACATCCTGCCAGGCCCGTCAGCGAATTGAAGGAAAAATTGCAACAAATATGGGATTCGTTTACATTAGAATTTTGTCAGAAATTGGTAAAAACTATGCCTAGAAGAATTGCGGATGTGATTAAAAATAAAAGAGATGTAACTCAGTAATAAACTTTTACATTTTTTTTTTGTTAATATTACATATTATATGTGTTTTTTTTTAATTCATTATTATTCTGTTTGATCAATAGGTTTCATTACGTTATAAAATATTTTCTATAGTAATTAGGAAATTCAAAAATGTTGTTCGATGCATTAAAATTTTTAAAATTTACGCTGTGCTTTTATTGTTATTCTCTATAATTTAATTTTCTTATCAATCTAACGTTGGGTCAACTGATATGGGAAGGGGTTCATATATATTTAACGGGTCTTCCAATATGGCAACTTCCGAAAATTCCTAGTTCGTAGGGGCCATATTGTAAAGCTACAATTGCCAAATTGGCTGCTATTTATTTAGTATATTTGTCCAAATTACCGTGAATAGATATAGCGTACAACAACACGTGCAAATGATACAAGTTTTTAATCAAAATAGGTTTTCTGTTCGGACAACGTTACGTGCGCTTTGCCCATTTTACGGTCGCCAAAATCATTCTACCGAGGAGACTATTCGCAGTGTGGTGAATAAATGTGAGGCCACTGATTCAGTAAACAATCAATCAACTTCCGTACGACAAAAAACCGCAAGATACATGTCTCATTCTAGTCTCAACTTAGTCTTAGTCTAAACGACCATAGACAACGGTGTGTGTTCACTGAATGGGCAGTGGAGCAGTTGAAAACTTGCTCTAATTTTCATCTAAAAATCATTTTTAGCGATGAGGCCAGTTTTGAATTAATTGGTACGTCAATAAACACAATTATCAAATTTGGGGCCTTACTAATCAAGTCTCAGAGTCAAATTCATCGAGAAAAAGTCACTGTTTGGTGTGAGTTTTGGATTGGCGGAGTCACCGGTCATATTTCTGTGAGACCGACGCGCGGCGTTGACTAGTTCATCATCGTCGATTGATTGGTATAACAACATGTGATTTTAACAGGCGCTACGAGCCACATTAGATATTCCATACGAGCGGTTTGAAGACGTGGTCATCTAACGTGGAGCTGATATGAACTGGTTACTGGAGATCGTGCGATTTGACCCTTTGATTTGGACTTTCTATTGCGAAGTTTTCTTAAGTCGCCGGTCTATGCCAATGTAAGCCAAAAATCACAGCGGTCCTCAAAGCGAACATAACCATGCCATCGGTCAAATGTCACTTTATTTATCTATGAAATAACAAAGACGCTGTTCATGAAAGTTGCTTGTTGGTTTTATTTGCTTGTAAGTAAAATGACACATAGCGCATATGACGCCATATTTTTTATTACTACTCTACTTTCGGTTTCAGCGGAAATACCATTAACTTATTAAATTTAAATGGGATTGCCTGTATATTTTTGTAGATTTTAAAAGAACTTGATATTCCTAATTCACACATATCAAGTTTGATAGAAAAAATTGTTAAAACGAAAAGTAAATCACTTTACAGTTAAAGTTAAAGAATATGTATATTTTTTTACTAAGATCAATCAGAATAATATATTTAAAAAATTACTTCAAATGTTCAAAATGCTCGCTGTTCACCACCTGACAAGCATAAGCTATTATTAAATTCGTAAACCTCTCTTTCCAAGACTTTTCCACTTAGTATTCATGAATAATTCAAATCAATGTTTCAAATCCTGCAAACAAGTTGATCGTCTAATGTCAACACGTAATTTTAGATAAAATTAAATATATCTTATAATATTTATATATTATATATAATATATAAATATAAATATAATCAAAGAGCAGGCAATCCTGTAAATCTTCTACGGCCAATCGATCGATTTGGAAAGTTAGCATTCAAAAAATTTCTAAGCCGTCGATAATAGTAACGATGCACTCCATCTTGTTCAAACTAAAAATTTGGTGGTCTTCTGTCTATTAAAAATGGTCCAATAAGCATATTTTGGACAATTTCCATCCAAACATTCAACTTTTTGAATGCTGCTTGAACACGATCACGATATCAGATCATTAGTTATATTTCAATATGATCTTTTTTACTTAAATGAACCATTTTTCCTGCATTTTCAATTATCGCATATATGTATCTTCATAGTTGAAATTTATAATGTAACTTATTTTTAGTAACAATGATTTTCTTTCAATAATTCAATGTACATAAAAATCTTTTAATTTTAGATTTATTTATTTCTTTATTGCTTATGCACTAGTACTACTATATGACTGCTTTTTTAACGCCAAAATAACTCGTCAGTCTGAGTCATTTAAAATTGATTTTAAACAATACGCGTGTGCCATTTCTTATCAATGTCATTTATATTTATTTTTATGTCAATATTCCTTATCTTTTTATCTAAAGTAGTCAAAAATACTGATTTTTGCAAATATTGACATTATATTTACCCTAAAATTATTACATAATTTTATCAGTGTGTAAACTAACAGAGGTATATGTTATTGATCTTGTAAGTGCACTTCACGTGTAATTTTTTTTTATAAAAAGGTATATTATTATCTCAAGATTTTGAAGTAGGTACATATTTACATAAATATGAACAATTTTATCTTCCGTTCATATGGTGCGTGATGTTTTTTGTCTGCTTTATAATTTTACTTATTTTTATTCATTTTCTTATTCCTTTTGGGTCTGTCCACGTGATTTCTGCACTTGATGATGTATTCTTTTCTACAGTAACATGTGAAACTCATAAATGTCAAAGAACAAGAAAAACTTTGAATTCAAGAAATTTTGTCAAAAAAACAGTCTTTTTTGGTCGGACCTTTCCGACTACTACCAACCATCATCGTTAGATGGGGAAGATAGTACTAGTGAATACAAATCGCGTGTTGTAGACTCGGCGGAAGAACAGAATAAAAAAAACGTGCCACCGTAAATACCATTAATGTTGGTTCTAAATCTGTAGAACAAGCTGTACAATCCAGTATTAAGGAACAAGCAAATTCTAATATCATGGACTCTACGGATGAAATTACAGAATTCTTCATTTCATAAAATACTAATGACTTCGAAGAAGAAGGCACATCGGTGGCCAATGCAATGAATGCAGCTATTATCTGGGGCCCAGTTAACGGTGATAATGAACACAAATTCACATTTGAGGACAACGATTCTGCAGGTTTCAGTGGAAACTTATATGAAAATTTTTACATCTCCCTTAAAATTTTATAAATATTTTGTAGACGATGAATTTTTATTCATGATGATAAGTTTAGGTACCTTTACTTTATTTATATCAATTGAGATTTCCGTTTAATTTATTTTTTTTTCGAACAAAACGTATTGTCACATAGCACAACACTGATGTCACCGAAATGAAACGATTTCTTGGTATAGTTATCTACATGTCATTATACCGTTTTCCATGTTTGCAGTTATCTTATTAAAAGAATACCCTTTATTCAAACCATATCAAAAATATAAAGCCAACAAACGTATTCCAGATATTACGGAAAACGCTCAATTTCATCGACAATTCGGTTATAAATGATGACCGTTGACAGAAGACCACTCCATTGATTAAAAGACTGAAGCACAAATTCAAGGCTGATATTATTCCCAAAGAAAACGTCTGAATTGACGAACTTTAATGCCTTTCAAGGGCGGCTAAAATTCAAGCAGGATATTGTCAACCAAAGGCATAAGTTTGGAATATAGCTCTTTAAACTTTGCCTAAAAGGTGGTTAGAAATACGATTTCAACGTATATTGTTGAAAAGAACATGTCAAAGGTAGCAGTGAACCAAAAAATGTGGTAATGAAACTCATCGATGCGGTTCTTGACAAAGGACGAACTTTTGCGGTTGACAACTATAACACCTCAGTCACACTTGCTCATGAAGTTTTATACTGAAAAACACATGTAATTGGTACACTACACGCTAACCACAAGTATAATTCTAAAAACTTCATTTCCAAGAAATTAAAATAGGCGAACAGGCAAACCAAAGAATGTAATTAAATATAATAAATGTAAAAATTTTATAATAATAAATTTATATATCTGATATAAAAAGTTTAAATTTGGCGTTACGTAAAGGAATTAAGTAATGTCGAAAATTCTCGATGTTTCCCTTGATCGGTACAGCCTTATAAACGCTTATGTCGCCATCGAGAAAATGACAATTACCAATTTCAAAGAGGAGTAATTAATAGCCTTGTGGGGGATTTTATTGCTGCTCCTGCCGTTGTGGAACACAAACACAAACTTAGAGACATTTGTCGTGCTAGAACAAGACGATGTATAGTGTGTTACTCAAAAATGATAAACGAACAAGGAAGGTTACGCATTCAATGACAAAATCATCCATTGGTAGATACCGTAGAGATAAATTTGTTTTTATATTATTTCTATTTTATGTGAAAAATAACTTTAATTTGGGTAACATTTACTTTTACTCTGACTTTTATTTTAAATTACCTCTTATTTGCATTTCGTGGGAAAAATAAGACAAACTTATTTTTCTTTAAATTATGAATAATATAAGCCATGTGTGTCCGGCTTGGATTCGCAGAAGCACAGTCCAAGTACGGTTTCTAGACCATTTGGCTAAGCCGAAAACCCTTCCGAGTATTTTAAATGCATACAAAAAGCCGTTGTAGAACTACACAATATTTTATGAGAGATTAGCATGTGAGTCCAGGTCGGATTCACGCAGTCCATATATTTTTTTTATGTGACTCCGCGTTGGCCCCCGTGGCAGTTAACCTATTAAGTGTAACGTCATAGGGCTTGAATATATTTTTAATTGCGCTTATAAACGGCTTGCTTAAAGAGAATATTGAATGTTGTTAGCTAATATTCTTTACAAACAGATCAAATTAGTACCAAAGTGCGAAAATTAGTACCAAAACAATCATGCGTGTAAGGCTAAATGTAAAATTAATGTAATCGATCTTATATGTTACCAGTAATCCCAAATTATATCCAAAAAGAAACCCTAAAACTGTTAAAGATAATTTAAGAAATAACAATGCAGTTAAATTAATTAAAGGATAAATAAAGCAAATAGATCTAATTTTAGGTAAATCAATTTATTAATTAATACCGATTTTATTTGTGATAACTTTTAGATAAAATTAATGTATTTTTATTTTTTTATCAATCCAAGGAAATAACAAGATTTGATTAAAAACTCCCGGTTTTATTTGAAAGACGTGTTATTTAATTATATTATTAATAAAACTTACATATATCACATTCCAATCCTTCTTGCTGAGGTATTCTGTTGAGCTTGATCAATGGAGTATTACCAATTGCATGTAAAGCATTCGGCAAGATTTTTGGCTTGGGTGCTTTCCTATAAAAAAAATAACAATTTTTGAAACTTATTTACATTGTTGCTTAAAAAATAACAATACTTTTAATCGATTTAATATTAACAAGGAAAAATTGTATAATATCAAGATGTTTTTGTAAAGCGTTTAACAAGATTCTCAGTAAAAAATTATGTTGAATACTAAGAAAAAGAGATAAAAATGATAAAATAATTAGTATAATGACTTTTTGGTCAACAAAATCAAGTAAAATCATTCTTTAGGAAAGAATGGTTTACAATGTTTTGTCTTTTCTTGAAATTACTATTTTTGACCATTAAAAACTGCTTTGACATAAGTATGTCTGTCATTTGGGTTAAAAGTCACTTTGAGCAACTGGTTTCATTTTAATTCTAATTCAAAATTATTACCGTTATGAATAGTTGAATTTCACTTATTGTATTCGACAAAGTTCAGTAATAGTTGCTTTTTTTGAGACCTTTTTTAGTCATAGTAGATTGGGTTGTGATCAAAATAAACGAAAATTACAGAATGTATTAATACAATTATGAAATCGCTATTCAATATTATGTTTATACGTGAAAATTATATTTTTAACTCATGTTTGACGTATTGACTTCCACTCCGGAAATCGTTTTCAAATATCTAGACTATTTTAAAAATTCTGTGAAAATGTAATTTTCATTACAATCAATTTTGGCTCAGTCCTATATCCTATATACTTATATATAATATTTAATAATTTGAACTTGTAATCATAAAAAATAATACATAAAATTCAAAGAATTAAATTTTCGAGAAGGACGAGATGCCAATGTTTCAACGGCATTGTAATAGTTGCTTCACAATGTCTTAATTGATTGATAACTCTTCGCTATTTATATTATGATTTAAATAAGCTTTTTCCTGTTGTATTCAATGTAAAAAGTCTTCTAGTTGATGTATCAAAACGAAAATATCGTTAAATAAAAATTTAAGTGCGCCAGTATTTTCTTCTATTTTACTAACCATTTAAGCTAACTATTAAATAAACGATAATACAACAATTATACAACTTTCAACCTTAATCAATTAAGTCACTGATCTACATTAACAATTAACATTAGTTTTCTCTTTTTTTTTATTCAAAGAAATAAATAATTAAATTAAATTAAATTTATAAGGTGTTCCATAGAAAAGGCATATCATCTCGTGGTTATCGAAACTTTTACTGCGTTGTGACATTTAAACAAAAAAAAAACGACTTTTTTCATTCATTTCAATATTGCGAAAAAACTACACATTCTAAATAAAAACGTTCAACAGACGACTTTCTTGAAAATACCTTCTCTTTCAAATGAGATTTTTTAAATTAAAAAATATTTATAAACAGAAAAGTTATTCCAAATTAATGCCGAAAGTAAGCATGTTCTTCAATTGTTTGTAATTACTAAAATAAACAATAAAAACATTTAAAAGACAGTTTATAATGTGAATGTTTATGTAGTTATCACATTTCCGAAAGATGGGCACAATCGGTCAAGTAGTTTTTAAACAATCACATTTATTTATCCCATTCGAGAGAATAAAAATCATTTTCAAATGGCTGTACAGGTGCTATGTCAATGCTTAGAATGTTTTTTTTTTTGCCTGATTCTCTTTATAAGGTCAAAGGTCTCAAGTTTTTATGCTTTTTTAAAAACTGTAATAACTTTCAATTGTTTACTTACACATAATTGATGCATAATGAAGTACCATTACCATTATATTGGCAACATCCCTAACTTGCGCTATGCCGCGCAGTATATTATAAAGATAAAACATTGTATAATGCCCATTATTTTCAAATATAAGAAACGAATCAACAAAAATATTGAATTAATCATTTAATATAAACGATATAAAAATATTATACTCCACTTACCAATCGACCTTCGTATGAATTGAGGTCGATCTGTCAACCTTCGGATTCCATGGGCACTTTTGCTCCCTTTCAGGAGCGCAAATAGCGTCATTTAACGGCGACCGATAGACGTATTTACTCATGTTGACGATATGTTAATTCACGATTTACAATGAAGTGATTGCTCTAGTTAAGATAATATATTTTATCGTACCGGTTTCACGACCGAGATCAATTTGAATCGTTTGGATAATAATATCCTTTTTATATATTCGAGAGTTTAATATTGGAGGTAGAACGTATCGTACAGGTTGTCCCAAAATTTAGACTCCATAAGTGTATGCATTATTTAGGCGCCGAAACGTTGATTAAATTTATTAATTTTATATTTCTACAAAAAATACCTTAATAGTAATATTCTCATAACATAATTTTTAATATACAAAGAAATTTTAATTAATTCTGGAAAGTAATTGTCATTTTTAAATTAATAGAGCATCTATTCTAAATCTAAGTTTTTAAATTTTAATCCGCAACTTATTCAAGTCCTTGACTCGACTCTTGTGCTTCAAATATTATTTTTGTGTTTTATTGTGTAATTTTTATTATAGCATAATGTACAATGTATTAAGCCGGGATAAAACGTTGCGAAGTGCCACTCCTTGTTCCAATCTTGACAGCTCACAAGGCGTTGGATAGGGCAGAATTGGCGATTTTCGGTCGGTGCGGTGAGTCCTGTCATTTGTCAGTAAATCAACACGGTTCAAAGGAGCTCGGAAGCGCTAGAGCGCAAAACTAAACTAAGACCTCGGTTTTCTATGGTCTGTGGAAATGGTCAATGACCCGACGACATTTCAATGCGCCGACCACAACTGGCATTCACGCACCGTTGGATCCCGGTTTTACTTGCTAGTTAAGAGTCATAAAATTGTTAGAAGTGTAGTGATCGCATGGAAATTAGTGAACTATATCCCCTATATTCCCTTTACACGATGAGTAGCTATCATGAGTAGATACCAAATATTCAAATATTTTAGTTTGTTATATTTGGGCTACATTGTTGAAACAAATAAAAAGGGAAGATCATATTATTTTTATTACTGTTAAAGATCACTGACACTTCGCAAACAAAGGTGTTCTAATCTCATTTTTTCTTCTTCTTCTTTTTGTATAGACATGACTGTCTATTTTTTAAAGTGCCTTCAGTAAGTTGACGTTTCATCGTTTTCGTGGTCTTCTCTTTGACTGTCTTACTTTCTTTACTTCCTGTCTTTATTGGCTCTATTTGTTGCCATTCGGATTATATGATCGTTTTATTCTACTCTTCTATTTCTAGTACATCTAGCTCTGTTCCATAGTGTCTTACCATCGAATTTTTACGGGTTTTCATATCTGCTATTTCTACCCGTTTTTGTCCTCTCTGTGTAAGGTAATGTTTCTCCCTAGTATTTATTATACTAATCATTATTGGTCTGATGACTATTTTGTAAATTCTGCCTTTCACTTCTTTTACGATATTTTTATTTTTCTATATTATTTCATTCAGGAAACCTGAGGGTCTGTTTGCTCTATTTACTTGATCCACTTCTGTTTCGAGCTTTCCGTGGCTAGATATTGTGATGCCTAGATATTTAAATTCCATAACTTGTTCTATTATCTGACCCTTCAGCTCTTATTTACATCTTAGTCGATTTGCCGATATAACAATGCGTGTTGTCTTTTTTGGAGAAATTAACATTTTTAAAGTTCACGAAACGTAAATATACCGGTTTGTTGTATTCTAGATATTCTCTTGCATTTTATAGCAAATATTTGGGGTTTTGCATATTTATACAAAAAATTGCATAAAATGCATAAACGTTAACTTATATCAAATTTTGGATTTTAAATAATATTGATCTAACCGTAGATAATGGTATAACTAGATAGATAGATTTACGGAGGTGGCCTTTTGGCCTATTCCTCTGCGACCTTTTCAGATTTATTGTTGTCCTCTAGCCCTAATAGCTTCGAGACTGTACCCTCCATGTAGCTATTTGCCGGTGGATTTTCTTCTCCTAATGCAAAGAACCGCACATTTGCCAGACTGTCACACTGACATAGAATGTGCCCTGCTGTTTCTTCTTCTAGGTGACAGAATCTGCACAGGTCATCATCTGATAATCCCATCAGCTTTAAGTGCCTATTCAACTTACAGTGTTCTGTTAGAAGACCTACTATAGCTTTGACTGTTTTCCTGTCTTTGCTTATTAGATCTGCCGTGCATTTTGGCGAATCTTCTGTAATGAACTGTTTCGCCTGTATTTGTCCCACACAATCCCATACTAGCTTAGAATTGACCTCTACAGAATTGAGTGCCTTAAGCGCTGCCTGACTATCTGTGAAGTTGGCAACTGAACGGAATGTTTTTTGTTGCCTTTCTATTTCTTCCACGCAGTGATGGATTGCCGTTATTTCCGCGTGGAAAACTGTCACATCCTTAGATAGACACCAGGAAATGTATCCCTTGATTTGTCCCTACTATGCAGGCTCCCTTACCCTCCGATTTTTTTGAGCCATCCGTGTACACCAGGTAGCAGCAGCTTATATGGGTACACCTTGATTCCAGTTTTCCCTACCTGGTATATTAACCAGATAACCAGGCACTTATGAACTTATTGTTAAAGCTATATCTCGTGTCTCCTTTAAATAAATTTAAATTTTGATACAATACCAATATCAATTTCTTCTATTGATGTCTTTAGTTTAAGATTATAAAGAAATGGGTTTCGAAAACGCTTTCCAAATTATCTAATGAGAACTTAAATTCTTTTTAAAAAAATATTGTAAATTGAATATTCCAAGGGAGAGGACTCTAAAGAGAAACCATGTCAACTTGTTGTACTCGTCAGTTATAGATAATAACTAATATTAGTAACAATTACTTCTACGTGTGTGTTGACGAAACTACTGATTCGTCAGGAAGATATATCGCTCGCTCATTTAATGATTGGTGTTCTAAGCGATCAGGTCTTTCCAAAATCCTATTTAATTTTATGCAAGCAATTAGAAAAAACCAACTCTGCAACAATATCATGTTTCGTACAAGAAGAAATATCAAAATTGTTTGTTCCTGCAGCTGTTGCTAGCCATAAATGATTGCTTTTTTTGTCCGATGCTGCATCATATTCTGGTCAAGGCAAGACTAAAATTTAAAAATATTTTATACCAACTTAATACAAGTTACTTGTTTAGCACATGAAATTAACAGAGCTGCGGAAGAAATTAGAAAAAAGTTTTCTTTTTGTAAACACACTAATATCAAGCATAAAAAAGTATTCCTCAAATCTCATATAAGAATTCAACTTTATAAAGAAATGCTTCCAAATATTCCACTTCCACCAGGACCCGTTGTAACACGATGCGATGGGGTTGCGAAACATGGTTTCATGGTTAAAAGCCGCTTTTTCTATTCAGGCTATTGTGTATATTTGAAAAACATAATTGACGCTTTAACGGATAAAAGTTCCCAATCTCTGCTAGATGCTAAACAAATTTTTTAAAACAACGTTCTTCAGCAGTAACTCTCATTCAATACATTCAGTATACAGATTTCAGTTTGCTTCAAAAAACTTTTACTAAATTAAAATAATCAAAGTTATCCTGGGTAGAAAGCATGGCGTTAATAAAAGAAATTAGATCAGCTTGTCAAAATATTTAAAGTGATACTGGAAAAGATATTTTTTAAAGATTTGAAACTATAATTTTAAAAAATAATGGTTTTCCAAAACTTACTGACGTTCTTGTTGGTAATTTTTAAGAAGAAATAGATTTAGAACCAAATATTTTTGTGAATTTAAAATATGCTCCCATTAAATCGGTTGATGTCGAAAGAAGTTTCCCAGTAAACAAATATAAGTGCACAGATAGAAGTCATACGTTTTTATTGGAACATTTTGAAAAACATTTGGTAATTTATTTTTTCCATAATTCTAACGAAGAGGTATACATTAATATTTTACTTTGTCACTACTTTCTATACAATTCATTAGTACGTTAAAATTACCTACTTAGTTTTTAAATTTATTTATATTATTTTCTAATTATTAAAATAAACATTAGTTAATATACCATTATTAAATATATGTTTTCATTGACAGTATGCATATTTTCTAAAACAATGCATATTTAATGCATATTTTCTAAAAGCAATGCATCTTTAATACATATTTTGGGGTAAATTAGTGCATTTAAGCGCATATTTTTAATTTTTTTTGTATATTTTCCTAAATCTAGTTATTATTTTGGCTGTTAACTTTAGTGTTTTGTTTAATAAATTAATTTTTCTGTAATTTTCTGCGTCATATTTGTCTCCCATTTTAATGATCGATCTCCATTCTTGAAATATTCTGTTTTGTTTTAATATTTTTTAGATTAACTGTAATAATTGTTTGGAATTTCCTTAATGCATCCTTTACCTCGCCTTCCTCAATGTTTATTTCTTCTAATCATGCTTAGAAAATAAATGTATGTTCACATTATCAATACGTTCTAAAATTTATATATAACGTTACAACACTGTCCTCGCGATATACGAACATATCCAATATCTCCTCGACATTGTATGAAATAAAAGGATCAAGATACTCAGTCAACTGTAAGTTGTTTATAAAAGTTTACTGTCAATACTCGCTCGTGTAAATCCAGATTATAGAACAGATTCAAATGCAAAATTAATATTCATAAAATACTACAAAAATAAAAAACACTAGATAATTAAAAAAATCTTTACGGTGGTGTTTATGAGCTTATTGCCATTCTGGTTTGTTCGCCTTTTTTCCGTACTACCTTTTCAAAACAACAAGACATAATATTTCAGTTAACTGTATTGCACAAGACATTTTCTCGTTTATTTTTTATTCTTCACAAAAATGGTATTAAATTCTTGTTGGAAATAAACCACAAATTAAAATGAAATCGTAGGCTTCCACGGCCAGAGTCAGAATTATAGTTTATTCGTCTTCCGGGTTTGGACCGTGTCATTTGTGAGTGACCCAGAAGTGGGTTCATCTCGACGTTTCGCTACAATTGTATGTAGCTTCTTCAGGAGAACAAAAAAGAAAAAGAAACAAAAGACAGGAAGATGGGTAGTTAGCAACGGTAACTCAGTTACTCAACGCAACCAGAGGCGAATACTTGATTCACTCCCTGCCTCTCGATGCGTTAGTGTTCTGAGCTGTTGGACGTGAATCCCTGTCCTGGCATTTGGTTTTCACCTCTGGCTGCGTTGAGTAGTTGAGTTACTGTGACCAAATGCCCATCTTGGTAGTTAGTATTCGCCTCTGGTTGCGTTGAGTAACTGAGTTACCGTTGCTAACTACCCATCTTCCTGTCTTTTGTTTCTTTTTCTTTTTTGTTCTCCTGAAGAAGCTACATACAATTGTAGCGAAACGTCGAGATGAACCCACTTTTGGGTCACTCACAAATGACACGGTCCAAACCCGGAAGACGAATAAACTATAACACAAATTAAAAATAAAATTCTTTATTTGACGTTTCAATTTTTAGATAGAAAGTCGTTTCTTTGAGAAGCTTAAGGGTTAAGTTGATATTCTAGATATTTTTTCTTTGGCTTAATCAATGTTAATTTGTTTTTAAATAAGTATCTATTCTTTCAGCTTTTTCTATCTTTCAGTAGTTCCTTTCCCCATAAAATTATGTATTTTTGGAAAAATAGTTTTTGTGTTTTAAAATAAAATTTACCATCGAAGAGGGTTTTAAATCTTAAACAAGACGATCGATTATAAATTATTTTCTGCAATAAAATTTTCGAGTTTTTTCTTAGTGCCTTCATTTAAGTCTTATGCATCGGACTGTTTTTTTTTAAGACATTAGAGACAATAGGTAGGGGAAACAGGGGGAATACCGCGCACGGGGGAATATCGCGCATCATTATCTTGGCAACACGGCGTAAGTATTGCAACATTCAACACAGTGAGGTGTCTCGTACTTGCTAGCCGACCACTTGTGTGTAATATGACTGCATTCGTAGTATTGGTTTAGACAAGGTCACAGATTGTTTGTTTTTCAAGACTTTGATGTAATTTTCGACTAATCTTTAACAAGCGGTAAGTGCTTTTGTTATTAATTTTCATTAAAACTATTCAGTGATTATTTTGCTTTATATGTATAGATAATTTCACATTCAAAAATAATGCATTCATTTTATTTAGTCATTAACGAACAGTGATAAGTTAAGTTAGGTTACTCACTTAGGGGGAATACCGCGCAGCTGTGTCGGGGTAATTTCGTGCTGCGAGGTATTACCCCGTGTAAGAATTTTTGCTCATATAGTGTTTTTATTGCATTTTAGATTCCAAAATGCCCCGTGCTTACGTTCGGAAAACTAAAAGATCAAAATGAACAGAAGATGAACTAAAAGCTGCGATCACTGCTATACGATCTGGTCGAAAAATACGAGAAGTAGGTCGATCATTCAATATTCCAGAATCCACTCTACGTGACAAACTAAAGTCCAATAGCCATAAAAAAAAACTTGGCAGGAAACCAATTTTTAATGATGAACAGGAATCCACCATAGCCAACCATGTTAAAAAGTTGACGAATATGTTTTTTGGAGTCACACCATCAGAACTAAGGCGTTTAGCATACAGGTTTGCCGAAGAGAATAAAATAAAACACCGTTTCGACTCGATAAAGAAGACCGCTGGTGAAGATTGGTTAAAACTCCTTTTAAAGCGTCATCCAGACATTAGTGTTAGAAAACCCGAAGGTATCAGTCAAAACTACATTTCTGCATTCAATAAAGATGAGGTTGAACGATTTTTTAACAATCTGCTCACAGTTATGGAAAAGTTCAAATTTCCTGAGAGTCGAATTTTTAATGTAGATGAAACGGGCATTTCTACGGTCCAGAAACCATCAAAAATTTTGGCACCAAAAGTTCAAAAGCAAGTAGGATCCGTAATATATTGGGAAAGAAGGAAAATGTTACCATAGTATGCGCTGTAAATGTTTCAGGACAGTTTGTCCCTTCTTCTTCTTGCAGTACCGTCTCCCATCGGAGGTTGGCTACCATCACAGCAATCTTCACTTTGTTGGCTGTCCCTCCTATGTTCATATTCCCTCGAATACGTATAAATCCACAATTAATGAGAGGAGGCCCAATTGGAGCCATCTACAGATGTTCAAAAAACGGTTGGATAAATGGACAATTATTTTTCGATTGGATAAAACATTTTTGTCAGCATATAAAGGCCTCGAAATAAGATCCAGTGCTTCTCATATTGGATAACCATGGGAGTCACATTTCTTTGGAGATTTATACTTACTGCAGATCACACGGAATTGTTATGGTTTCATTCCCCTTCATACCTCACACAGGCTTCAACCTCTTGCCCTAACTTTTTTTGGACCCCTAAAGAATGATTTCAATCGTGAGTGTGATTGTATCTAAGAACTCATACTCATGAAAAGATCACATATTTTGAACTTGCTTCCATTTTTAACGGAGCATACCTGAGAGTTGCCATGATGGACAAAGAAATGTCCGGGTTCCTTATTGCTGGAATATGGCCCATAGATCCTAATAAATTCTCTGAAAATGATTTCAGCTTAATAGATCACACTGAAGTTTCAGATATGCATGTTGTAATGGACTTAGAAACCGACGTTACCAATGATGACAGGGCCCTTGATCAGTCGAGATGTGACGAAACTCTGCAGAGAACTCCACCGAGAAATACTGAACCCCAACCGGGACCATCGGGATATGATGACACTATACAGAGAACTCCACCTAGAAATACCGAACGCCAAACGGGACCATCGAGATGTGATAAAACTATGCACAAGACTCCATCTTATAATGCCAAATTGAAATCAAACCAGCAAACTGCGCCCCAGCCTGGAACGTCAGGAAATATTAAAACTCAGTCTAGTATACCCATTGAAAAGCTAGCTCCTCTTCCTTCCAAATTTATAAAGAAAAGTTCCAAATCACGTGCAAAACAACAGTCAGAAATTTTCACTTCCACACTGCTAAAAACGCAATTAGAAATAAAACTAGAAAAGAGAAATATTAAGAAAAAGCTGAAGAGGCCAAAAAAAATGAAACCAAGAAAAAAACGACAGGAGCGGTAGGAAAACTGGCTACTAAAGCAAAGAAACGACCTGTACGCAAGAAAGCTGGAGTTAGAAACTTACATTTTGATGATTCTGAGTCTAAAAGTTATGATGAGAGTAAGCTTTGTGATGATGATGAATCAGATGATGTAGATCTAACATTAGAAAATGAGGAGTGTTTGGTGTGCGATGAATTCGGACGAGACAAAGAAATTTGGTAACGTTGTGTAATGTTCGAATTGGACTCATTCAGAATGTAGTGGTTAGGACTCAGCAGTTAATTATACATGCGATAAGTGTGCCAAGGTCGAACGAAAGACAGTCAGAAAGTAAAATTATCTCTTTAATGTTTTTTTTTTTTTTAATTTTGTCTTTAAGAAATCTGTTTTGTTTACAATATTTGCTTTATTACAATAATTTTTTTTTTTTTTCGAATAAAGATTTATTTAGTTCGACGCAGAATTACCCCGTACTTGGGGGAATGCCACGAAATGACAGTTTTTTAAAGTAAATTTTTTTCTTCAAAATCCGTTAAACTTTAATCCTATTTTTTATGGGAATAACGTTCCCAATAGATACACGTTTCAGTAGTTAAATTATGGAAGTTTGTTTGCACATAGGAAACTTTTTGTAAGTATTTTACCTTAGGTGCGCAGAATTCCCCGGTTTTCCCTATTTTGCATTTCTCGTTCGTTGGTTGTTTTAATGCTTAGTGGAAGTTCACGTTTATTCTGTCTTATTTTTCCACGCATAAGATGTAACGCTCTCAAAGTTTGTCCTCATTTTAATGCTATATTTGGTTGGCTTATGTGACATCAATGGAACTGTAGATAACTGGTCCACAGTTTAAAGTATTCACGAATCAGAAGTTTTTCCACTGATATTTTTATTCTTCGAGCTTCTCTATCATCAAATAAGAATGCCAAAATATTTTCAAACCGGTTCCTACTCATCAACAAATTACATATTTTTATTTCATCTTTTTAAAATATTTAATATTCATTCTTAATAATATTGACGTAATAAATATCAATGTCATATAAGTTTTGCTTAAACTAGGTTTTTTATTTAATTGCCTGCTATGATACTATGACTACTATTGTGCATTATCCATAGAATATTTGCACATCCATATAGCCATAATTATTAGGTGGAGTTGAGTCTTATAAAATATATAGGAAGTAAAGTTTAAAAAAACACTTTTCTAACAATACTAAACTAATTTTTTGAGCAAACTGAACACTCAAACAACAAAAACGAGTTTTTCATCGTACAACTCTCTATAACGGAAATAAACAAAATGAACAATAACGATCAAAAACAGGTAAAAGAAATAAATAAAGCCCATCCTGGCAGCTTCGGTTAATGCGATAGTTCTACAACAATTGAATATTTATAAGAATATGTTTAATTCTATTGCTGTTACAGTTATTGCTGTTAAGTAGTATAACATTTTATGTTATTCAAACCATGCAGTGCTAATAGCTGACAACGAAAACGGTCTGCAGCGACTTTTACTCCAAATTACCACACCAGCAAAATCTTTAACAACCTTTTTTAAATAAGCTTCTTATTTTTTTAAATAAGCTAAAATAAATAAAAAAAATTAACCCTACACTCCTTCCTGTATAAATAAATTATCAAAAACTTATAATTAACAACAAATTTAACTTTATGTGATAATTAAGGTTTATGTTTAGACAATATTTGTTTTTCTAATGATAAGTATTTTAAAATATCTTTGGATATTGAAATAAACTTACATTATGCTAATTCACTATGTCATAATAATCTACATTTTAATGGTGAATAGTGAAGAATAATAAAAATTATGTGTCATGTTTGATTTCTGGTGTCAGTGATTAATTGGTTATTAAGGTTCTTATTCAAATTTAGAAATAATTTATTGGTGAGAAAATAATTACAACGTAGTTCGTGTGAATTTTATCGACAATTGGATAGTACAATAATACTGTTTGTAAAATAAATGTTTACTTTGGAACAAATATTTAAGCAAATCATCATTACTTTTTATTTTTCACAGTGTTTCCTCTCGGGATAGGGACATTAATGCAAAAAAGTGAATACGGCAGTAGAGTACGGAATGTTGTAACTCAGATGTATACCGGTATGCTCTTTTGCATGTATCATTTATCGCGTAATAAATTCTAAGGAATCAATGCTAAATACAAAAAAATTTTGTTTTTGTAATTGTTTTTTGTTTGTATCAACTAACATGTTTCTGCAAGTTGAAAGCAAAAAATTAAATAAATTGTGTAATTATATTATCATGGTTGATCTTAATTGTTGGATATGCCGTCTGTCTCTTCCTGCCTGAATTTCTGAATCTGCATGATTAGGCCTATTTGTGCCTGATCAGCCTACACATACAAACAGGCATAGTCAGGCATTTTTGTTGAAACTATAATTTTAGTGAAAATACCAATTTAAAAGTGGAATTATACCAGTGTTGTTCGTCGTGTGATCATTTCCTTCATTGCAATGCAGTGTCAATAACTCGCTTGTTTATTAAAACAGTTACATGTGCTATTTTATAATATTTTGAGAAGTTTATTTTATTATTAAGTAATAACACAGATAAATCAGAAAGTCTGCGGCCAAAAACAAATTAAATTTTTTCTTTGAACGAAAAAAAGTTATATGAATTAACTACACCAGATCATCAGAAATACACGGCAATGAAAGTGCCAAGGAAGTTGTTAGAAGAACGTCAGCTACAGAATACTTCGGTTTAGAGCCGTCCGCGGGAATTTAAAAAAACATACGTATGCAAGCGGAAATAAACCTGAATCCGAAGGCAACATAACTCTTACCGTTAAAATATGTCCAGTCAATTATATGACAAAATGTATATTATGTGGATAATTGCTTAAAATATTGCGGAAACTATGCAAGAATAACAGCCTTCGTTACTAGACATACGCCAGTAAGAGAACATCTGCATAAAATGGGGCTGTTTTATACAGAGAATTAAGCTGCAGACTCTGTGGCAGAGGACCTAAAACAGTCACCATATCGTGAATAACTGCAAAGCATTTGTTTTGAGGCAGCAAATACTTTTCAGAGACTATCGAGTCACTTTAAAAACATATGATACCCATCCTCTAGATCTGTACAAGGTATACTGATATATGTTTGTAGAATATTGGAGTAGTTATCATGAGGATGATGAATGGAGAATACAATACAATAAGCAAACTGACTGCATCACCCCTGGTTTACAACAGACGTGTCTTTTTTTAACTTTACCAAATAACGTAATATATTCAAAAAATTAAAAATGGTCTCCTATAAAACTCTCAATAATGATTTTGATCATATAGAAAATATGACCATTTGAAGATAGTCAATAAAACTAACACTTACAATACAGGCGAAACATCTGATACGGGCGAAAAACAGGTGCATTTCGGTGTGACCTTTTTCTAATCGCCAAAAGAGCCGTTGTCTTCGACAAAATAAAGAGATACACAACAAAAGGCGGAACCTGACGACAAAGCGCCAGCGATAAATGGAGCTTCGAGTGAAACTCTATATATAAAAAAAGGATCTTTAATATTGGAGTTATTCAAAAAAGCAGAGGATGATCAACTTATCACATAATATGTAAGTTCTCGATCACAATTTAATAATTATATTAACGTCAAAATGCATTTCGAGACAACTAACTAACAACTGAGACTGAAATTGAGTTTTGCGCTTTTATAACTTCGCCAAAGCTAATTAATTTTGGGGGGATATGTATTTATACCGGTATGCTCTTTTGCATGCATCATTTATCGCGTAATAAATTCTAAGGAATCAATGCTAAATACAAAAAAAATTTGTTTTTGTAATTGTTTTTTGTTTGTATCAACTAACATGTTTCTGCAAGTTGAAAGCAAAAAATTAAATAAATTGTGTAATTATATTATCATGGTTGATCTTAATTGTTGGATATGCCGTCTGTCTCTTCCTGTCTGAATTTCTGAATCTGCATGATCAGGCCTATTTGTCGCAAAAAGGTTACCTAATGCCATCATCTCTTTCTGAATACACATACACACATGCATAGTCAGGCATTTTTGTTGAAACTATAATTTTAGTGAAAATACCAATTTAAAAGTGGAATTATTATAGTGTTGTTCGTCGTGTGATCATTTCCTTCATTGCAATGCAGTGTCAATAACTCGCTTGTTTATTAAAACAGTTAAATGTGCTATTTTATAATATTTTGAGAAGTTTATTTTATTATTAAGTAATAACACAGATAAATCAGAAAGTCTGCGGCCAAAAACAAATTAAATTTTTTCTTTGAACGAAAAAAAGCTATATGAATTAACTACACCAGATCATCAGAAATACACGGCAATGAAAGTGTCAAGGAAGTTATTAGAAGAACGTCAGCTACAGAATACTTCGGTTTAGAGCCGTCCGCGGGAATTTAAAAAAACATACGTATGCAAGCGGAAATAAACCTGAATCCGAAGGCAACATAACTCTTACCGTTAAAATATGTCCAGTCAATTATATGAAAAAATGTATATTATGTGGATAATTGCTTAAAATATTGCGGAAACTATGCAAGAATAGCCTTCGTTACTAGACATACGCCAGTAAGAGAACATCTGCATAAAATGGGGCTGTTTTATACAGAGAATTAAGCTGCAGACTCTGTGGCAGAGGACCTAAAATAGTCACCATATCGTGAATAACTGCAAAGCATTTGTTTTGAGGCAGCAAATACTTTTCAGAGACTATCGAGTCACTTCAAAAACATATGATACCCATCCTCTAGATCTGTACAAGGTATACTGATATATGTTTGTAGAATATTGGAGTAGTTATCATGAGGATGATGAATGGAGAATACAATACAATAAGCAAACTGACTGCATCACTCCTGGTTTACAACAGACGTGTCTTTTTTTTAACTTTACCAAATAACGTAATATATTCAAAAAATTAAAAATGGTCTCCTATAAAACTCTCAATAATGATTTTGATCATATAGAAAATATGACCATTTGAAGATAGTCAATAAAACTAACACTTACAACACAGGCGAAACATCTGATACGGGCGAAAAACAGGTGCATTTCGGTGTGACCTTTTTCTAATCGCCAAAAGAGCCGTTGTCTTCGACAAAATAAAGCGATAAACAACAAAAGGCGGAACCTGACGACAAAGCGCCAGCGATAAATGGAGCTTCGAGTGAAACTGTATATATAAAAAAAGGATCTTTAATATTGGAGTTATTCAAAAAAGCAGAGGATGATCAACTTATCACATAATATGTAAGTTCTCGATCACAATTAAATAATTATATTAACGTCAAAATGCATTTAGAGACAACTAACTAACAACTGAGACTGAAATTGAGTTTTGCGCTTTTATAACTTCGCCAAAGCTAATTAATTTTGGGGGGATATACGGTTACATGATAAAAGTGGTGATTTTCGTTCACATGGGAAAATCTTAACACTTTAACTTAATTCTAGCCAATTATCGACAGGTGGTTAACGTAAAAATACAGTTTCGTTAAAAGTTTTAAAATGAAGGAGATTGAAATGCTACAATATTACCATTTACACCAACAGATATCTTCAGAAAAGGCGCTATAAATATTCACATCGAAGAGTTGGCCATAGGACGGACTCCACGGTATTGTTTTTCTACAATGTCTAGCCGCAGAGAACAGAGAAAAGTACCGCATAACGATTATAATAACTTTGTGGCTACTTGTTGGAATAATAATTAGTAAAGAGTAGGCGAGCACACTATTTGTGATGAAACATTGCCATTATTTCCTGTATGGTGCAAATTTTGCCAGTACATACAAATACAAGATAAGCCTACAAAATGCAAGATTAAAAGCTACGTTTTAGTTGATTCGTGAAAGTTTTATGTATCCAAGTTTGAAACTTGTCTAGGTAAATTGCCCTAAAAGCTATACCGATTTGAGGGCATATTAGACAGGACTGTAAAGAGATTTGCAAAGCCCATTTTCATAAACATAACAATGAATAACTATTTTTTTCTCTCCTGTTAGTTTCTGACTTTTGAAGGGAAACTTCTAGACAGCTTCTATTTATTACTTTTTCTCTATATTAAAATCTTGGGGCGGGAGTCACGGAAGAAGCGTCACGAAATAGCGTATTTGGTTGCTATATTTCTACTACAGAAGCGCCTTAGTAAGGCGCTGTAAACAGTTGAAAAATTCCATTTGCACAACGCGAGGAATCCTATATACAACATGTACACTTTTTGTAATAGGGGAGGAATCCTATATACAACCTGTAAAAAATAATAAGTAATAAATAGTAAAATTACTATTGACTATAAGCATGCCGCATTGACTACCAACTAAGATTAATTTACAATACCTACAAGAACGCAACTATGTCGGTAAAACTACATAAAATGACGAGTTATATCCCAATCGGCAGAGGAGTCCGACAGGGTAATACATTATCGCCTAAACTGTTTACTGCAGTACTAGAATATGTTTGTAAAAAATTTAACTGGGAAGAGAAAGGCCTAAAAAATTTAACTGGGAAGAGAAAGGCCTGAACATTGAGTGTAGAAGATTAACAAGTTTGAAATTCGCAGACGACATAGTTTTGTTCTCGGACAACCTCAATGAGATATGTAGTACAATGCTACATAAACTTCAGTTAGTGTGTGCCAGTGTGGGTCTTAAAAATAACATCTACAAAACAAAATTCATGACAAACATGAATACATATATAAAAAACATATACCTGGGACACGAAATAAAGATCACATGAGACAACCAAACTACGAAGAAGAATAAACCTAGCATGGGAGCCTATGGAAAACTCAAATACATCTTTATAAGCGATATACTAATTTCAACGTAAAACATTTGACAAATATCTGTTGGCTGTGATGACCTATGGTGCCAAAACTTTGACATTGACAGCTACAACTTCTAAAACGCTGCAAATAGCTCAGAGGAAAATGGATAGGTCAATGCTGAGTATATCGCTTCGTGGCAGAGTTAAAAATGAAGACTTAAGACGAAGAATAGGAGTTACCGATGTAATTTCCCGAATTGCCACACTGAAATGGAACTGGGCCGGTCACATCGCCCGAATCAGTGATGAAAGGTGGACGAAGAGATTGCTTAAGTGGAGGCAGAGGTTAGACAAAAGAAATAGAGGAAGACACCCTACTCGTTGGACTGACGATCTCAACAAAATCTCAAAAAATTGGATGAAAAGTGCTCAAGATAGAGCACAATGGACCAAAAATGAGGGAGGCCTATGTCCAGCAGTGGACGAACAGGACTGGATGATGATTAAATATAATAATAATAATAATTTTAATAATAAGTCTTTATTAACAACACATTAAATTTTCTTTACAATGAAATATAATATCAGTAGGGCGAGATTCAGTTTGTGTACCACTGTGCAACAGCGGCACACAACTGCTCTTCCACCTAACCCCCCGAAAATAGGATAGATAGACTATATCTAAATAATGAAATTGTATTTACAATAAAACATAAAAATATTAAGTACATATTAAATTTATAGATTATAAACTATTTATTTATTTTTTTTAATTCTTAAATTTTTAAATTACTGTTCAGCTAACAACTGCTCATAAATTAATCTCTTGAACTTGACTCTAGACAGATTTTTAATATTGTAGGACAAACTGTTAATATTGCAAGCAATTGAATATGAAAATGAACGTTTAAAAAAGGATGTTGTATGTTTAGGTAAAGTGAGGGTATTCTTGTGTCTAAGATTAAGATTATGAACGTCCGTCCTATAAGTTATTGGATTGTACAGATATGGTGGAACTCTCTCTTGAATGATTTTATGGTAAAAACATAAAGCATGGAGTTTCCGACGATTTTTTATATTTAGCCACTTGACTACAGTGAAAATATGACTTATCCTTTGAAATTTCCTGATGCCAAAAATCAAACGTAAACAAGAATTTTGCAATTTCTGTATTCTCCATCAATCAAATTCAGTGAGACACGCATTGTAAAGCACGTCACAATAATTTAATTTTGATTGTACCAGAGCATTACATAATAATGACTTTGTGGCCCTACTTAATAAATTGCGGCTTTGATACAGTAATTTTAAAACGGCGTAAGCTCGTTGTAAACAAATATTTCCATGATATGTAAACCTTAAATCTTCGTCGAACCAAACCCCAAGGCTTTTAATCTTTTTGCTAAAAATTAAATTGTCATTTCCTAAGATAATTCGATTGGCATAATTCTCTAAAAATATTTTCCTATGGAGATTCCTCCCAAAAATGATACCCTGAGTTTTTGATGTATTCCATTTTAAACAATGATTTTGAGAAAAAATCTGCAGCTGAAGAAGGTCATGATTTATAATATATTATTCAAATTTTAAAAATACACAAACCATAGTATAAAGCTTTGCGCTAGCTTACAGTACCGCCTATTGTACCATTTTTTGAAACGAAGCTTCTATACTGGCATTGTATTACTTTTTTTACAATTTTTTTAAATCTGTTTACAAAGAAAGTCTACATTCTGACGATCAAATTAAAAACAACCATAATAGAAATAACTGAATGCAGTTCACTCCTCTTTCTCTACCTTGGTATTGTATATGAAACTGTATTATTATATTTTTATCTTTTTGATTATAAACCTTCATTAGCATCCTAATAAAAAAAAATCCGTCTCTGGTGCTATAAAGCCCGCTAAATCCACATTGGTAGCAAAATGTTAACGAACGACAAATTACGTAATATTTCTTGTACAAGCTAGTCTGATAAGTAGTTTACAGCGCGCAATTCGGATTGATTATATAATCAATGCCAAATTTAACATAGTTCTTAGTAAATTGTAGATATTATAAATTCGATTCTACATAAAAAATAATCAAGTAGATCTCTTGTAATATACAATGCAAATACAAGTGCTAATTGACTAGTTCAAAAGTTCTATTTTTGAAAATTACATGGCAATAAAAATTTCTGCAAATCATCATGATATTTATTTTTTCGGTAGATGACACAGCTAAATTTATTTGAGGGTCATCATGATATTTCATTTTCCGTTCCATGACATAGCGATAAATATTTTTGAAGATCATCATTATATTTTATTTTTTTCGTAATATTACAAAGCAATAATAATTTCTGATAATCATTATGATATTTTATTTTTCATTATATTTCATGAAAAGTTCTCATTAATAGTTTAACGGTGTAGTGTTACGAAAGAAAATAAATGTGTTTAATTTCTAGTCTTGTTTACTTGTATTATTATATTTGAACGTTACTCGCCTGTCAATTGATCATGACCATTTATCAATAATGGATTGATGAATAAACAACTTAAAATTTAAAATCTGTATTTATAATTATTAGGATTAATTTTGACTTTTGAGGTTTTCAAGGAATTAGTGTTTAAAGATTAACTTTTCAGAGTTAGCGTGCGGGTCAATTTATTTGTCGATTTCTGACGATTAATAATTATGATTTCGGTCGTGGCGTGCTTTAACTTCAAGCGAGGGACTTACAGTTGTGAGAGTTGTCTAGTGAATTTAGTTCTGATGCTAATTATATTGAATTGCGGAACGTAAATCCGCATGTTATACAAGTTGTCACACATCTTTAGGTAAGAAGGCAAGATTTCGAAGACCACGACACCGATATGGAAGAAGAAATTGAGGAGCCAATCTCAGAAATCTTGAAAATTCTACAAAGAGTGCCGCATTTCGTTGGTAAGGATGAAACAACTAAATGGAAGAACCATGTAGGAAATCGCCGGATACGAGCTCGCAGTGACAATTTAATGAAGGTAAAAATTTCTGAAGTAATTAGGGAATTACGACATATAAAAAGCGCATTTTTTTACTAAAGAGATTTGCAAACCATTGTAGACAATACGAATATCTTTACTGAACTGTGTTCTTACAATCTCAATGATAACTCTGCAAAAAGACAGATATATTAGAACTTAGGACACTATTGGGTCTTTTATATATAGCTGGGGTAACCAAAAATACCCACAGAAATGCAGAAGATCTCTTTAGGACAAACAGCTTATCGCCAGAGAGTTTTAGATTGGCAATGTCCCTTGCACGGTTCAAGTTTGTGTTCAGAAACATCCGTTTTGATGATAAACGAACACGATTAGGGAGACAAAAATATGACAAGTTAGCAGCTGTGAGAGAATTCTTCGATTTTTTTCATTCAAATGTACCTAAACATTTTTCACTTTCAGCATATACAACGGTAGACGAAAAACTGGAAGCTTTTCGTGGCAAGTGTAGCTTTAGGGTATATATGCCCAACAAATCTAATACATACGGCATAAAAATCTACGCATTAGTAGACGCCAAGTTTCCTTATACCTCAAATCTAGAGGTGTAGGTTGGACAACAGCTACCTGGCCCATATAAAGTTGATACGAGAAATACTTCCCTCGTTCCTCGCCTCTGTAGTCCTATATCTGGTTCTTACAGAAATGTAACAATGGAATATTTTTTACGATCCTCAGCTTGGCCAATCTTCTTTTGAACGAACATCATCTGAATATGATAGGCACTATGAGAAAAAAGAAAAGAGAACTTCCACTTTGCAATTTGCCTAGGAGACCAGAAAAAACAAGTATGTTTGCTTTTAGAGAAAAATGTATGATTGTGTCGTATATACCCAGAAAAAACAAAACCATTTTTAACATTTTCTAAAAGCTCTTGGTATCGAACTAGTAAACAATTATATGCAACGTCGGTTTTTGAATACACGTATTCCTAGATCAATTGGATCAAGAATAAAAGGAATTTGCCGGATTGAAGTTCCAGTCCCAAATCCACAACCTAATCGTCTAGGTCGTTGTTTATACTGTAGTAGACAAAAAATAGAACAACCAGATATACCTGTCAAAAATTCCAAAAATTTGTATGCTTAGAACATGCAAAATGCATTTGCTCCGACTGCCTACAAGATGGTATTTCCGAAGGCAGCAGCGAAGATTGACTTATTTCCGTTCATTCATGTATCTACTCTGCGCATCTCAAACATTTGTTTTTTATTTAGACTTTGTTTAATTTTTTTAGAAATAGTTATTCTGTATTTGTTTAATTTGGGTTTTTGTGCTTTATAGTACTCAAAATGTGAAAAAGATTTATGTTCAAAGCATGAATTTAAATACAAGTTATAATATATTTGTGTGTAAATGTTTTTTTGTCTATTTTAATTATATATTTAAAGAATCGACAAGTTCTCAGACCGTTTTTCCGAATATATTTGTGTTTTGTACCTTTTCTAGATTTGCTGTCCGACTTGTAGATAGTCCGACGATACATTTTGTATACCACTATGTCACGTATGTCACGTATCAAACTAGGAAAACCAAATCAAGATGCTGAAATTAAAAGAAGAACACAACTGGCATGGGGCGCTTTCGGCAAATTAGCATATATCTTGAAAAACACCTCCATTCCTGTAAACTTAAAGAAAAAGGTGTATAACACATGCATACTACCAGTTTGTACTTACGGCTTGGAGACAGTAGCCCTTACCAAAAAATCTGCTAAAAAATGAGAAACAACGCAAAGAGCAATGGCACGAATCATGCTTGGAATATCACTAAGAGACAAGATTAGAAACACCGAGATAAGACGTAGAACGAAGATTAGAGATATTGTGGAAGAAATTGCAAAAATGAAATGGCGCTGGGCAGGTCACGTAGCCCGATATAATGACAACAGGTGGACACGGAGAATTCTAGAATGGAGACCAAGGACGACAACAAGAAGCACGGGAAGACCTCAAAAAAGATGGGTAGATGACATAAGAACAATGGCAGGCAAACAGTGGATTAGATTGGCGCAAGATAGAGAAAGATGGAAGCAATTGGGAGAGACCTACATTCAGGAGTGGATGGAAAATGGTTGACAAAGAATTATGTCACGTTATCCCTGAAAGGTTAATCTGTAAGTCCATCTATTGTAGATCATCAAATGCAATGTACGTCGTACATAAAAACAACCAGTTGAAAAATAGTGTTTGAGTGGACAACTTAAGTTGTGATATTTAGTGAAATGTTGTTATAATGTGGTGTACGTGCTATAGAAGAAACTCTCACTCTGAATTTCAACCGTTCGAAAAATTAATTCGAATTGAACCGTCTTTCTAGGAAGTTTGATAGTGCTGATAAAGACATAATTTTCCGTAAAGTACACGCTATGTGTAAAGAACAATCGAAGGGTTTGGTGCAATCGATCGGATAGCCAAGCGGGCTGGGCGGCTGGCTTCTCCTTCGCTTCACTGCGAGAGATGTCAGTTCAAATCCCCAGCTCGGTGTACAGAAAACAAAAAGGCTAACGCAGCAGTTTAAAATTCTAAATGAATCTGCGGCTTAGTCTAGAATATGCTGGTATCTGATCGAAGGGCTTGCGGCTTGGTGATACTCCTCCATAGATCCCTACCGGAAGGGCGTGTGCCGCCTAAATACCGGGTATATATATATGGTGCAAAAACCGGTCAAAGACCATTTTTGTCGAAATTGAGTTTATGGCATTTCTTGCCTTCAAAAATACCTCCGCCCAGTTTGGAGCAAAACCCGTACACGTATTGTGTAAGAAACTCAATGTAGAATAACAGGGACGGTCATGGCACCAAAAATGTTAATAGCATAGTCCTTAGGATCGATGGTATCCGGCCATGTGATTCACATGACCGGTTTTTGTGCCCAAGGCTGAGTAAGTTCTAACCTCACATTTTCCTCGTTTGTAAAGTGCAATGTATATCTCGCTCCGCGAAAATGACTAGCTTTACTGAGTTTTGTGGTGAAAGTGATCCATACCATTATTCCGATATTAGTGACGCTTAGCTAAGATAATAGTGAACCGTCAGGAAATAGCGGATTTGGTTGCTCTATTTCTACTACATAAGCGCCTTGGTAAGGCGCTGTAAACTGTTGAAAGAGTCCATTTGCACAACGCGAGAAATCCTATATACAACATGTACACTTTTTCATTTTTTATTAAAATCTATAAAAAAATAATAAATAAATAGTAAAATTACTTTATTTAATGCCGCATTGACTACCGACTAAGATTAATTTACAATACCTACAAGAACGCAACTATGTCGGTAAAACTACATTAAAATTACGAATCATATCCCAATCGGCAGAGTAGTCCAACAAGGTGATACATTATCGCCTAAACTGTTTACCGCAGTACTAGAATATATTTGTAAAAAATTTAACTGGGAAGAGAAAGGCATAAAAAATTTAACTGGGAAGAGAAAGGCCTGAACATTGACGGAAGAAATAACAAATTTGAAATTCGCAGACGACATAGTTTTATTCTCGGACGACCTCAAGGAGGTGTGTGCCAGTGTGGGTCTTAAAATAAACATCTCCGAAACAAAATTCATGACAAACCTAGTACCTAGCGGAAACATCAATATTGGAGACAACGAAGTAGAGCTGGTCGAAAAATATATATATAAAAAACATATACCTGGGACACGAAATAAAGATCACAAGAGGCAACCAAACTACGAAGAAGAATAAACCTAGCATGGGAGCCTATGGAAAACTCAAATACATCTTTATAAGCGATATACTAATTTCAACGTAAAACATTTGACAAATATCTGTTGGCTGTGATGACTTATGGTGCCAAAACTTTGACATTGACAGCTACAACTTCTAAAACGCTGCAAATAGCTCAGAAGAAAATGGAAAGGTCAATGCTGAGTATATCGCTTCGTGACCGAGTTAAAAATGAAGACTTAAGACGAAGAATAGGAGTTACCGATGTAATTTCCCGAATTGCCACACTGAAATGGAACTGGGCCGGTCACGTCGCCGAATCAGTGATGAAAGGTGGACGAAGAGATTGCTTGAGTGGAGGCAGAGGTTAGACAAAAGAAGTAGAGGAAGACACCCTACTCTCTCAACAAAATGTCAAGAAACTGTATTATTATATTTTTATCTTTTTGATTATAAACCTTCATTAGTATCCTAATAAGAAAAAATCCGTATCTGGTGCTATTATTTTAAAAAGCGCGCTAAATTCACATTGGTAACAAAATGTTAACGAACGACAATTTACTTGTACGTAATATTTCTATTACATACAAGCGAGGCTGATAAGTAGTTTACAGCGCGCAATTCGGATTGATTATATAATCAATGCCAAATTTAACAATGTTCTTAGTACATTGTAGATATAATTATTGGATTCTACATAAAAAATTAATCAAATAGATCTCTTGTAATATACAATGCAAATACAAGTGCTAATTAACTAGTTCAAGAGTTCTATTTTTGAAAATTACATCGCAATAAAAATTTTTGCAAATCATCATGATATTTATTTTTTCGTTAGATGACACAGCAATAAATTTATTTGAAGGTCATCATGATATTTAATTTTCCGTTACATGACATAGCGATAAATATTTTGGAAGATCATCATGATATTTTATTTTTTTTGTAATATTACAAAGTAATAATTATTTCTGATAATCATCACGATATTTTATTTTTCATTAGATTTTATGAAAAGTTCTCATTAATAGTTTAACGATGCAGTGTTAGAATTGAAAATAAATTTGTTTAATTTCTATTCTAGTCTTGTTTACTTGTATTATATCTATTTGAAGGTTGTTCGCCTGTCAATCCATCATGACCATTTATCAATAATGGATTGATGACATAATTAAAATGTATATTAGTTGCCATTAGCTACACCGAAGCGAAGCGTGTAAGTAAAAAACGTTCACAAATATAATGTCTTCTTCTCTTCTTCTTTAGGTGCCTTCTTCTTAGCGAAGGTTGGCGATGACCTCTGCAAAGTGTTCCCTATTTTGGGCTCTCCTTATTAAACTTTGAAAGTCTAATCCTGTCCAATCTTTGATGTTGCGCAGCCAGGTCATTTGTCGTCTACCCGGGCCGCGTCTGCCTTCTATTTTCCCTTCTATTTTCCCTTCTTCATTATCCTAAATAACGGTCTTTTAAAATATGGTAAAGTTATCAGGACCGACTTAAATCCTAATTAAATATTTCTGTAAATTTTTAAGGTTTTAACTTTAGGAATTTGAACTTGTAAACAACTTAAAATTTATAATCTGTACTTATAATTATTAGGATTAATTTTGAGGTTTTCAGGAAATTAGTGTTTAAAGATTAACCTTTCAGAGTTAACGTGCTGGTCAAATTATTTGTCGATTTCTGACGATTAATAATTATGATTTCGGTCGTGGCGTGCTTGCTAGCTTCAAGCGAGGGGATTCTCTATTCAGTACAGTTGTGAGAGTTATCTAGTGCATTTAGTTCTGATGCTATATTGGGTAAGATTCAGGTAAGATTCAATTTTAAAAAATTTTATTTCTGGGGTAAATAAAAAATATTTATGTAATTTATAATTGGGAGTGATTTACTGATTATGCAGGACTACGACACCGATATGGACAAAGAAATTGAGGAGCCAATCTCAGAAGTCTTAAATGTAAATTTAAAAAAAAAAACCAAAGTGAACATATAATATTGTTAGAAAAGTTAGAAAAGAGTTTTTGGTTATATTACAAATGTTAAAAAGAAAAATTCTTTCTAAGCCCTTCAATTGGTGCCGAGAATCTTCTTAATAAACTGAATGTAGGTGACACTGTAGTTAAGTGCGGTAGAAAAATGTGTGGAAGTGTTCGCGGCGTATAGGATTTGGGTTTAAGACAATAACCAAAAGTCAGACAATTCTGGAATCCCATCGTCTACGCCAGGCCTTCTTAAATTATGGGTCGCGAAACATCTGAGGTCGCGGGAGATTGTCGAATATTTAAAATCACGATTTTATAACATCTAGATATGTGTGTGAGTAACACTCACACACCTGTACACAAATAAAGGTTGCACCACACAAGCAGCGAGACAATTGATTCATCTGACACAATATCATTCAATGATGACACCAGTCTCTTTAATGCCACCGAACTTCCGACCAACGACATGTATTTTTTAGCTATAAAAGCCAAGCCTGGCATGCAGGTTCTGTTCTGCTCCCAGAATGAAAACGGATCACTTAATCTCGGCAGCAAAGGCTGCTGCAGATATAGAGTCAGTTCATTTGGAAAAGAACTTTGAATCCGTGTGTCCTGAGAACTTGAACTGGAATCACTGTTCACCAACTCCAGATCGTGTGAAGACCAAAGAGGGTTTGATTTTAAACTCACTTTGGCTTCTTCATTCTCGAAGGAGCAGGAAGGAGAAAGTTTTCCGATTTCGGTAAGGTACGTCCTAACTTCCGAGCCTAAATTGGATGTAAAGTGACATAAGGTTGAATGCTCAAATAAAAGAACTTTGATAAAATGAAAGGCAGATATCGAACACAGTTTTATTAATTAAATTTTGCCCAAGTACTTTCGCCTCCTGGAGCATCTTCAATGGCATTTCATCAAATTTGGGCTATCCAACAATCGCTGAATGTCGTAAACATAAAATTAAACATAAAATTGTACATAACACTACACTAAACAAGGACAAACAGTTTAAAATTATTTAAAAAATAGTCGAAGCTGCATTCTAGTCGGCAATAGGAGAGAGATTCTCTCCTGTTTCCCTGTTTCCTGTTACCCCAACCATTTCAACTTACAAAAAATTTCCCAGATTCTTTCAAATGGGATTTAAAACAAATAATATCAACATAAATATTTTACTTAAAAATAAATCGGATAATGCAATTCATCTTTTATTTTTACTACCATCAAAAAAATTCATCATTTATTACTTTTAACACGTTTGTATATTTGTATAATAGGTACATATTAACTCATTTAATACTTCCTGTATGGGTGTATCGTTTTGAACATGTAGGGAAATCCTTTGAGATTCGTACTCGTAATCTTATATACTAAAACGCTAAGCCCTTTTCTTGTCCACCACTTTACTCAAAAACCATATTAGATGAGATTGTCAAGATATACTTTTGGTACAAAAATTCACTTCCGGTTTTGAGATGACCGGAAGTTAAAATTTACTTTAAGTTTTAGACCACACAATGTATATATTGATCGAAAGGTCTCGTCGAGACAAATCTAAATATGTACTTCCGGTTGCGATCCGACACCGGAAGTGGCCCGAAACGCTCATAAAACGTCAAGATAGAGCAAATCTTTCAACGGATTGGTGATCAGCATGCAAAATTAACTGCTAAATGATATCCATGTCGACATTTGATGAACTAAAAATTGCATTCCGGTTTTGAGGTAGACTTCCATAATCACTTTTATTTACTTGCATTATTATTAATGAATGTTATGTATATTCTTGCTTATATTGTTTGTATTGATCTCTTAATTTTTCTCGCAAAATAAAAATTTCATTTAAAAAACTCGATGTCGAGTTGGTCCGCTAGTCGGTATCTAATTCGATATTCATAGTCAGAACATTACTTTTGGTAATCAGAAAAAGCCATTCACCCACTTTCAATGTCAAGAGTCAAGTGTGAAAAATAGATGATGTACCAGATCACTTCTTATGTAAATATTATGATTACAAATACCTTTTCAACGAAATATTATAAAAATATTGTTTTTGGCTGATGTGAGTTTGCACTTTCAGTTTGCTTCTGTATTTATAAAATAAAATAAAATTTGAATTATGGTTTTGTTTGGAATAATTACTTGAGAATAATAATTATGATTGGGATCCAAAATAATACCTAACCTAATCCTAATCACCGTAAAAACCTAATAACCGGTTTTTACTTTAAAAATAAAAAACTGGTTATAACCGGGATAAAAAAACGTAATATGGTATTTTTATATATTTATTGGATTTTTGGATCAAAATAATTTTTGGCCATGGATAAATGGCCGAACTTAATAAGAATGGTAATGACGCAGATGATAATGCTACAAACTTTCCTCGGGTAGGACAAAGTATTGAAAAACAGGCATCTAATGTGCGAAAAAATATGTCATTTCTTCAATTTGGCTTTACATTTCAAAATTCTAAGAGTAATGAACAACCTCTTTGTTTGATCTGTAATGAAATATTGCCCCCGGAGAGTACGAAACCATTAAAATGAAAGAGACATCTTGAATCAAAGCGTGTTTCTTCTGTCAATAAATCAAAAGAATATTTTGAAAGAATTTTGTTAAAATCTTTAAATAAAGAAAAGAAATCCTTTAAAAAATGTTAATGAACTTAAATCCGTTAATGAAAAATATTTACTAGTCATATGAAGTTTCATATTGTGTTGCTAAAAATAAAAAGCTGTTCACCATTGGAGAAGATCTTGTATTACCTGTTGCTATTAAAATGGTAGAAATACTACATGGAAATAAATATGGCGATAATATTCGAGACGTTCCTTTGTCAAACAACACTCGCTCGACTAACATTTCTGATATTAACAACGGCCAATTAGTGCAAGTTATTACAAAAATTAAAGAAAGCCCAAAATTTTCAATTCAGTTATAATCTATTTCTAATGAGTGTAGAGTAATAAAATCTCATGAAGTATTCAAAAGCGCTACAGGGTAATCCGTCAATAATCCGTCAATAAATTTCGTCCGCATTGCAAAATTCTGTCGTTTCATAAAGAGCAGGTAGGTATCACCCTGTTTTAAGGGATTAGTCCATTGTTATCGACAGATAAACACTGAGCCAGAGGCGCGCTAGTGGGTTAATTGACAAAAGAATATGCATTCTTAAAAATCATATTAAAGGAAATAAAAATGTAATACAGCAGAACAGTGTTATTAAAAAAATATAAAATGTAACAATAAAATATATACGAACCGAAATCGGGAAATACTCACAAACACACACGAATGAACTTTACATATTGAAACACTTGTGGGGAGTTTAAATCAATTTATTCACAAAAACTTTACTGGATACGTTATTACAATTCTACATCACTATAGTCTTCATCCGAAGAACTGTCATCATCCCCTGGTGTTATAATTATAGGGTCAACCACCTGATCGACCAAGTTGTCCAGTTCCCACATTTTATCTTCCTCTTTTAAAACATGCTGGATTGCTTTTTGCCAGTTTTCTGATGTGATTTCCATAATGGCTTGATCAAACAATACCTTGACATCTTTCATTTTAAATGTGGTATTGTGCCTTGCAACATATCCTTTAACTTGTGCCCATATAAGTTCTATGGGATTTAATTCGCAATGATATGGCGGTAGGCGTAGCACAGTTACTTTATACTTTTCTGCTACATCTTCTACGGCATATTTTATGAAGCGAGATTTATGTTGTTTTACTACGGCTAGTAGTTCCTTCTTTATTGAATTCGTCTCAAACTGAATACCTTTATTTGACAGCCAGTTAATAATTTCTTGCTTTCTCCAAGCTGAAGTTGGTACCTTCTCTATGCGCCTTGAATGGTAGCTTGCATTATCCATAACCACGACCGAATCAGCTGGAAGAAATTTTAACATTTCCCCGAAGTAGTCTTCGAAGACATCCGAATTCATGTCCTCATGATAATCTCCCGTCCGACACGACTCAAAGCTTAACAAACCTTCTTTTAAAAATCCTTCTTCGCTTCGAATGTGAGCAATTATAAGCCTCTTCCCTTTTCCCGAAGACACTTTAATACCCGTCGAAAGGCCTTCTATGAAAGCTTGGCGAGCACTTGTTACATTTTTATCTTGCCACATTTTTTGGACTATATAACCTTCGTTTATCCACGTCTCATCAAGATAAAAAATTTTCTTGTGCTCTCTGCGGTACTGTTTTATAGTTCTCAAATATTTTCGTCTCCAGCAAATGATTTCATCACTTTCCAGTAATAGTGCCTTTCGATTGTGCTTTTCCCAGGAAAAATTCATACTTTTTAAAGTTTTCCATAAAAGTTTTCTGGATATCAAAGGAATATCGTTATCTTGGCTTATCTCCATTAGTATTTTGTCAAGGGTGGGTATTTCCCTTTTAAAATAAAACGAATGAACTTTTCTTCGAATGTCACGTTTGGTGTCTTCACCTAAGATTTTTATTGGTCTTCCTGATTTTCTCTTGCATGGACTTAACTGGCCTGATATCTTTCTTTCTCGCAATAATTTAAAAATCGTGGACTGTCCAATTCCAGTCATTCGGGCACATCGCTCAACACTTTCTTGCACAGACAAACTAGGGTGATCGTGTTTTATGCAATCATATACATTTAAAATTATAACTTTTTCACTAACAGATAGCGGAGAATTTTTTACACCTCTTTTCTTTGGAGTAAATGTCGCCATTTTATAACTTTTTCACTATTTCTATATCACAATATTACTGTACGTTTAATTGGTGTAGCAACAATTACTAACTCGAATGTCGAATGTCGAATGATAATAATAAAATAAAAGAGGGATTATAATGAAAGTGTAAGTAAAACCTCATTACGCGTTATTAGTCTTCATGTTGATTTATTTTAGTTCTTAGTAATATTAGGAGGTGCGTCATACCCTTATCAGTTTCTTCTAATGCTTTTATTCGTTCAGTAAGGAAGTGAATTTGTTTTTATAAATAAAAATGTAATTAGCTTTAATGACCATATAATGGAATACGAGTTTGAAGAATAAGTTAATCGAAAAATTAAATAAAATTGGTTATCACAAAATATCCAAAATATGATATTTTGAGGTACATCAATTTTTGACGACGAAGTTGACATCCGTCCATTTGCCTACGCCCATGACGACACCGAAATTCAGGCAAATTTTATGACACTTCATGATTTATTACTCTACACTCATTTGAAACCAATTATAGACGAAACAACTGATATTACTAAATTGGCTTAGTTGTAAGTATATGTCAGGTACGTTTATAAAGAAAGCGTATAGGAAGAAGTGTTATTTTGTCATCCTATGAAAGAACATACTACAGGGAAAGACATATACCTATTGTGAAGTGGACGAATTTTTAAAAAATAAAGGTTTAGAATGGAAAAATTGCTGTAGAGTATGTACTGATCGTGCAAGAGCGATGGCGGGCAAAAATATTGGTTTTAAATAATTTTTGAAACTGCTCATTATGATCATATAACTTTTACTCATTGCCTATTCACCGAGAGTCCGCTGCAGCAAAAAAATTAGCACTAGAACTGAACGATATGCTTCAGGATGCTGTTAAAATTATAAGTTTTATTAAGAGCCATGCCCTTAATAGCGGCTTATTTTCTAATCTCTGTAAGGATACTTATTCCAACTACACAACTTTATTATTACATAGATAGTAAGATGGTTGTCAAGAGGTCAAAGCTTAAGAAGATTATTGTTATTAAAGGACGAAATCGAAATATTTTTAACCGAACGAAAATGTGAACTTGCTGTTTTTTTTTTTTTTAAATGACATAACTATTCAAACTTTGTTATTTGTCAAATATCTTGGCGAGATTAAACGATCTCAGCTTGTCTTTTTAAACAAAAAAGAAATAAAAAATATATACAGTACTCCAAAAGCCACTAATGATTATGCCTTATTTAAATTGGTAAAGGGCAACTCCCGTAAACACAAATACAGAGGAGATTAACATTACTACATATTCGGTTTAAACGATGATGCAAAAAACATAACTACACTACACACCAAATAATAAAAGAAAAACTAATTTAGCGAAATCACAGAGAAGATAATTGAGATATTATAGCAGATACTTGGCGCTTCAATTAGCAATTAAAGAAATGCGGGAATAGGCAAGAAACTTGTTGGGAAATTTTTCAATGAACATTGAAGAGCTCAAAAAAGAGCTAGATGCACGAAAAATACAAATTGCTTAAACTGGATGAAATTATACCAGAAAAGATAAAGTTTTTCGGAAGACTTCCGCTATTAACTACAGCTATAGACTACAGGTCGTAGTGTAGCCAGTTGATTTATTGAACATATTTCGTTATTTATTCATGATACCAATTCCAAAATTCTAGAGGACTTTTTAATAAAAATTTTTACTTATGTAAGCAACTTTTTCTCAATTTTTGTTGCCAATAAATGTTAGCTCTGTTAATAAAAATTGAAGGACTACGAAGAACTAATGAGAAAGTAATAAAACAGAGATGTACATGTGTACCATGTTCAAAATAAAAAATAGTCCATAAAAATGTTATTTGTAAGCTCGGAAAAAGACGAACTAATGTAAATAAATTTTAATTAGAGAATTTATAATACATAGCGCATAAATCCTTTTGAAATCATTTTCCAGTTGTTAAGCCTAGTTTAAAAAAACTAAAAGTGATTTTATTATTCAATCGAAACTCGAAGAGTTAGTAAGTTATAGATTCGACCAAGGATAACTTGAGAAAGGCTATTGGTCTAAACAGCTGTAGTGATAATAAATTGTAATAAATTTTGTGGAAGTATAGAAAACAAAAGTTTTGAGTGTTTTATTCTTAGACGAAGAGTTAGTGTTGAAAACAATAATGTATCAAAATCTAAAATCTCTACTACAAATCAACTTTGAATAAACATTTACTACGGAGGCTTGAATGTTTTTTAAAATATTCTATATATAATTGCTTTTCGACTAATAATGATATTGACCCAGAAATCCAAATATCTACAGGAAAATCCTGTTGTTTTTTTTAAATGTGGGTCACGAGTCTCGGAATAAATCATCAAGGAAATATTGTTGATATAAATAAGTGATTGTGTGCATATAAGAATTACACGTTTAAATGGTTTATTAATAATTAATTTTAAATAAATGGCTTGTTGGTAACTGAAGCAAAATCACTGACAAGTTTCATAACTACCGTAAAATAGAGTGAATAGGAACGGATTCCAATTTTCAACTAAAACAAAAGTTACTAACACATGTTGCAAACTTACCTTTCTCTTTTCATATTTAGGTGTTAAAAAATTAGAAATTCAATCCTCTAATCACAAAAGAATCAAAACCTAGTGTTCCATTCACCCCACCAAGCGGGGTGAATAAAACAATTGTGTTCCTATTCATTCCTTTGTAGGGTCAATAGAAAGAGGTAAAAACTGTGTAAGGTGTATATAAATACGTATAAATATAAACTTTGAATTATTGGAAAAATACATTACTGAAATGGAAAATACATGTTTAAGATCGGCCAATATATACACAAATCACTAAGATCATTATTCAAACTAATCATGTTTTTAAACCGAGACGAAGTATTCACGTTTGTGCAAACAGACAACGGTGTGTTTGGTCTTTGACCACTAAGAAGTCTCCAGAGTTAACGTAAGTTTTTGTTGTTTTATCAGATGCCAACACTAACTCCTTGTCATTTGTTTGGAGAGAGTTTTCTGAAGTACTAGATTCTCGTTCTCGCTGTTAAGTGCGACTGGACATTTATTTTGAACTCCTGATGGTTCTGCTTAAGTTTTAAACTTTTCTTTTTCTAAATCTGTTGCCACAACACTTTTTCGCGGTTCAACATTCATTTTTGTATTTTTTTCTTTTGTCTCTGAGTATCAGACTTAATGTCTTCAAAAGTTCTTTGAAAGTGTCATCAATCCCTTCCATGCGAAAATAATCGGACAAAGGTGTTGGTATTCCTGATTGGTTGGTATTATCGTTGTTTGAGTTTGGCAGCATCCATAGTACATAAAAAGAAATAGTAGTGCAAGAGAGATAGGGCAGCGGGGAAGTTTGTTTGGACGATTCCAGTCGTACGTAATGGCGGCGGCGCTACAGTTACTCTAGGTGGGGGTATGAGACGCATGTGCCGTGGAAGAATTGAAGTTGAAGAATGAAGGTTGGTGTTGTGTTGGTTTGTTGGTATTGTATTATTTGTATTGTACGCCATTGAAATATTGCAAGTTGAATTTTGTTTTGTTTTGTCTTTGTTGTAATCATCTTATTGATTGTTGATGATTGTTGATCGTTAAAATGGAACAAAATAAAAGAAAAGAAAAAGCCAACCATGTTGTGTTCCTGGTTGTAAGGACCACACAAGCAGTAGATTTCGTTTTCCAAATCCGAAAAATGAAATGGACACGTTGGAATGGTTGAAAGTAATTAAGAGAGGAGTATTAAACAATTACCTCTTACTGTTTACAATAAATTTCGTGTTTGCTCTAGACATTTTACAGACGAAGATAAAGTGGATTTTTACCAGCAATAGGTAAGCACTGTACCTCATAGCAAATGTTTGTTAGCAAACTTAAATTAAATAATATTTTGTATGTTTAAACTGTTATTGTTTAAATTAATGTTAATCCTATCATATGAATCTTACTTACATATTTTAAAATCATCAAAACTTATAAATCTAATTGTACTTAATTGTATTCCGCAAATATGACTTTGATTTTTAATATAAGTATTATGAATATTAATTGTAGTTAATTATTATAAATTTTGATGGGCCTTCTGGGCAACATATTATTTGGGTTCATTTCTGATGATGATAAAGATCAAGATATCTAGTACTTGTTTATTTATTAGTCCAACAGATTTATTTATTGGTTATGTTCTGTTAAAATATTGTATTTAAATTTCAGGCTCTCAGAATGCAGCAGATATTGAAGAAGAAGAAACTCAAACTATAAGGTTTATTGACGTACATGGTAATATCAAATATTCTATATTCTTTGGTAATATATTATAAAAATATGTCTTTACATTTTTCATTCAGTAAGTGTGCCAGATGCTATAACCACTTTTAAAGCTTTGCTTGTAAATAATTTTATATCTTTTCATTCACCTGAAAGCAATTGTGAAAATGATGTTAGTGAGGGAGCATTAGATGCATTAGGTTTTTTTTAACAGGTGAGGTATTACCAGGTTGTAAACCTTTGGCACCTGAAGTGAATGTTTCACTTCCTCTTTCAGTTTCAAATGTTATGAGAACTCAGGTGGGAAGGTGTACTGTAACCTATGTTGCAGGATATGTAGCAAAGAAAGTATTGAAGGTTTCCTGTGAGCAATGTAAATATAATATGTTATTTAGAGTAAAGAAAGAGGATACAGATTTCATTGAAATTGAATTGTTTAAATTTTTCCCCATTCAACTGTAAAATCCATTCAAATACAGGTATAAATATATGTAAATTTATTGTTAGACTTTCTCTGTATATGTGGTGTAAAAGTGTAAATGCAATTGTAAATGGCAGAGACCAGAAGTTTATTAACTTACTTAAAAATAAACCAGACTACACTATGATAGATCCTATGAAATTAGTAGCTCACAGAAAATATGAAAGTAGGAGAAAACAATTTTGTAAGTACAGGTCATAAGTGTAATTAAATTATTTCCAGTATAAAACTGTACAATTTGTATGTTATTCATTCTTGTTTACAGTTTCATATTTCCATTTTGTTGTAAACAAATAAAATTGTGTTTTCTATTTACTGGACTCATATGGAATCTTTAAAATTCTTTTTATTGTTTTACATATATCTTCATCATCAAACATTTTCCATCTGCTCCTGAATCTAGGTCTTTCACAATTGCTTTCATCTGTATCTACCTTGTCTTATAGAACAAGGGTGAACAGTTTGGGAGAAATGCTATGTCCTTGTCTCGCTCCCTATTGTAGTACATAGTTACATATTTTACTTTAATTATACATAATCACATATTTTCCTTTTATTATACATAGTTACATATTTTACTTTAATTATACTTAGTTACAAATTCATGAAATTCAAAGAAATTGCATATAATTTGTGAACACTGTGTATTTAAAAATTCTCCTTTGATATTTTACTCATAAACATAGTTTATTTTTTATTTATATATGTTTGTGTGTAAAATACATTAGATACATAATAAATCTCTAACATATACATACACACACACACATATATATATATATATATATATATATATATATATATATATATATATATATATATATATATATATATACACAAACATACAAATAGCATAGCAAGACTAAAGAGCCTCATGCTGCTCTGCACTATTCAGTAAATATATAGATGAAACTAGCCTCCCATAGCACATCAGCGTGGTATGGGGGGGAGGGTGAGGAAAGCCTGGGGAGCATTGGGGCTCGAAGGAGTGGTCCCTAATTTACTAGGACCAATCTTTCTCACCTCAATGAATTGTATGCCTGAATGTCCATATGGGTATGCAAGTCTCCGCAGGTAGGGCTTACTTAAGTTCAGAATGGAGCCTAGTTTCGTGGATACAGGTGAAGACCACCACAATGGCAGTGATGACGATCTTTATAATTTATTATATCTCTGTGATTCCTCAAATTTTATAAATTACAGAAATAAATAAATTTTTAAGAATATCTGTTTTTTATGTTGATGTTTTAATGTAATGGAAAACAGATATAGTCACAAAATAATAAATAAAAACTTTTCCTGTGCCAAAACATATGTCTCTATCTGATATGTTATACATTTATGGTATACAAAATTGCATAAGTGTATACTACATTTTTGGACAGAGAATATATTTTGGCATAGAATAAGTTTTTATTTATTATTTTATGACTATATTTGTTTTCTATATAATATTCGGAACATTTTGAATTTCCCGCCTAAAATTCAGAAATTTATTTTTTAAATTTCCCGCCTAAAATTCAGTATATCTTTTTTGAATTTCCCGCCTTAAATTCAGAACCTACATTTTGAATTTGCCGCTAAATTTTTAGTTCCCGATTCCGAACTTATTTGGCGCTAGAAACTCTCTCCCCACTTTTTCTCCGGCACTTACCTTACTAGGGGGGGTATATACTATGGGCAGCATCCTTAGGACTTTGGTGCGATCCAAAAGCACGATGCAACATTTTTTTAAACCCTGATTTGGCATTTTCTTCTGAGAGACCATCACCCAGTTTCTTTAATAGTCTAGGAAACTTGTCTTTAACTACTGTGGATTCATTCCTGCCTGGTCCTGTTTTCCATTCGTCAACTATTTTGCGTCACATAATCTTCACGGGTCTGAAGAAGGCCACATCGAGGGGCTGAGTAAGCTAAGTGGAAATGCTTGGTAAAAGCATGATGTTTTCTTCTTGGAGAATGTTTTTCTTCAATTGAATTAAATCTATTGATCAGTGAGACGACAAGTTGTCTCCAATCAAGTATTTTGTCCCCTCTAGGCCTTTGAAAAAGGGATTTGCAAGGATTAAATCCAGTCGCCGAAACAAAAACTATAAAAGCAACCTAACTTGGTACTATTGTGTGGACAAAATTTAAATAAAAACGTCGCTAATATGTGCTTAGCAGCTGTTCAAAATATTCCACATTTGAAAAACATTGAACTAAACTTCATATTCACATTATTGCCGTTCAAAAACACAACGGAAATATTTATCCTCAGACCTTAACATCACTCTTATGTATTCGTTATACAAGAAAGAACGCAGTAAGAACAATCAAACAAAAGCTAACCCTGCCATATAGAAAGGTAATTTCAGAGGAATATAACCTTGGCTTCTACCGACCTCGTAAAGACCAGTGCCGGGTTTGTATGGCCTACAACTCCCCCTTAAGCGGTAAAGCATCTATGGAAACCGAACATCTCGCTCACATAGCAGCCAAGAACCATAGATAAAGAATATATATTACTGAATAGATAGGAAACTGTGTAGGTAATTTCTGGACAATGCGCCATCTGGCGGCCTTAGGAAAGCAACATCTTTTTAAAAAATCTTCTCGTAATTCTTCAAATATAAAGATTAATATTGAGGGTTTGATTACAAAAATAAACCAAACGTTGGTTCTTTTTCTACTTTATTTTCTTTTTTACGTTTTTATATAAACATTAATTACATGTATTTAAATGTAGTTTGTTAAACAGTGGCTATTCTGTAGTTTCTATAAATTACAACACAGAAACAGAGAAGGAATAGCATCACATTTCAAGGTGGACTTATATCTCAATCCAACATAGCGGGCTTCTGGTCCAAAACGAATTGTGCAAGTCTTCTCTGCCAATTTTGTTAATCCAAATATAAAGCTAAAAAATAAATAGTTTGTTTTAAATATTTTCTGTGAAATAATGTAACATAGTATATTTCTAGAGGTGCTTTACAAAAGGACAAATAAACAAAAGTTTTGTAGAAAAAGTTCTTGAAACATTGAAGAATTGCCACATTTTTAATGGCGATAATTTTAATTCCTAAAAAACTTTTACCTAATTCTATATCGGCAACAATTCTAATACACATCATAACGTGAAAGAAAGAAGTTTGGGACAACATCGGACATTTTAAGGCAATTATTAAAAAATCAGCATTTTCTACTTACCGCCCTATCTTTTGGAAAAATATGCATTTGAGCATCCTTATTGTAATTATTACAACCATTAACGCAACAGTTAAAAACCGTAATTATTTAAATATGATGGCAAAAAAGCAAACAATTATTTAATCGCAAATAATACAACTCGAAACACTGTGTCGAAACCACAATAAAAATGGCGTACTTGTTTTGTTGGTTGCGGTATTGCGCAGTCACGAAGCTTTGCTATGAATGCTACGCCCTCTGGTGTCCTTAGGAAATACAAATTTCAGAGGACTGTCACTCCCATAAGAGATACCCGGGCATGCCAAGAACAAAGCCCGTGATAAGAAATGATTAAGTAGACAGTTGGCGGAAAATTCTAACGGTACACTCATAAGTTACAATTTTGATCTTCAACAAGTGACAAAATGACCCAACGAATAACGCTATATTTTACAAGCAAAGATTAACAGTATTTAACTTTACCATTTATAATACAGTCTCTAAACAGGGTGATTGCTTCATGTGGACCGAGGTTGAAGGAAAACGAGGCAGCTGTCAGATTGACACTTGTTCATACCAATATTTTGAATCTTTGCCAGAACGAATAACTCAGGTTTAGTGTTTCAGTGACAGATGTGGTGGACAAAATTTAAATAAAAACATCGCTAGTATGTGTTAAGCAGCTGTTCAAAATAATCCACATTTGAAAATGTCTATGCATTTAGCCATTTCAACAGAGTTCAAAACAGTAGGCAAAACACATTTACCACAAGACTGGAAAACAATTGCTAGATGTACCAGGAGAAAAGGGCAAACCGTACATCATTCATCACATCACTAACGAACAAATACTGGATTGGAAAAATCATGCGGATAAAAATTTAATTTTCAGAGGAAAGGACGAAATTGGATTGCAAGTAGTATGGCAGAAAATGTGTTGCATGTTCTTTTCTAAATGCGAACTATCCATCATGAAATTTAAAGGACACTTTAACAAAGAATTTAGAACTTTAAATTGCATACAATACACTACAATAATGCCAAATCCTTTGTATAAGAAGAGAATCACTATTACTCTGGAAAAATACAAGGATCTTTTGACATTGTTTACCACCAAATCTCTCGCAATTCCTCTGGAAAATAAGGATTATTTTGAAAACCTGCCAACAGGAAGAGAAGTGTCAACTGAATCTGACATAAGTGGGACCGAGTCTAGAATATATGTATTAATAATTTTTTTTTGAAATTAAAAAGTTATACTTATGGCTAAGTCGACAACTAGGTATATTTAATTTTTTTTTTAAGTTTAATTGCATTAACTAGATATCTCGTTTTTCAATAACAAAAAAAACTAAAACAAGGCTTTAGAAGACTTGCAATTAATCTGAAATTAGATTTATTTCAACTTATTGCTATAAATAGTCAGAAAAAATTCATTTGCTGAATACAGCACGGTTTATTTCTTTTCAAATTTAAAACTGCTCTCCTAAAAAATAGCAAATTTTGAGTGACCTAGTTGTAGTATTAAAGAAGATGATTTATACCGCCGAGCCAAAACAACGAATGTGCTATTTTTCAAAAAATGAGTCAAAATCGAAATATTTTTTACCAGTTGCACAAAATACTTTAAACGCCATTTTCTCAAAACTATTAAATGACACATTGGTGGTTTTGGCATTGGGGTGACCATGCGTTTGTCGAGTGCATAAAAATAAATAAAAAATCGAGTTTTTTAATTTTATTTAAAATATTTTCTATAGTTTGTGTATACCTACACATTTTTCTAATTATTATTGTGCACATGATTTTGATCTTGGCATCGTTTGCATATTTTTTTAATTTTTTTCTATATGTGTATACGTTTTCTATATCAGAAATTGTATGCGTTAATAATATTATTCTTTCCACGAATTGTATGTCAAGAGTAAAATTTGCTTTTTTATCTACTTTCAATTCTTAGATACTAACTTCTATTCATATAATTTGTTTTAAAAATATATTTTAGTAATTAAATTTCGATTAACCTGTGTATGTTTGTTCTTGATAAAATGTTATTTTTGATAGCTGGATAATAGATAAGATACTTGACTGCTAATATGTTAGCATTCAACTTTATATACCATTTGATGTTTGCCGGTATGTTCAATTAGATTATTTTGGCTCCTTTCATCGACCTTCGTATAATTATCGAAGATGTACATACAAATTTACCTTACAAACACTTGTTGACATAATATGTAAACACACCGTATTTATTGATCTTTTAGTGAGATAAATCATATTTTTCTTACTCTTAAAAACAGTAGTTAACGCTTCAAAAGACATCGCTATCGATGTTTATATTTGTCGCTCTTTACTAAAAAAATTATTAAGTTTATATAATTTATTTATACCCCGTTAATGACGATATAATACGTGTAGTGTTTCACTATTGCAGTTTCGACTGCACTAATCGACGACCAAATAGACCTAACAAAACTTTATTTGTATTATATACAAGTCTCAGAATTTCATATTTTGATCGTCTCATCACGTGGCCTAGGTATTCAAGTTTTCTTGTTTGTATAGTAGTGATTAGTTCTTTACCAACTCTATTTTTAATACTCTGCGGTAGGTATAACCAGAGTTCGAAAGCCTCAATTTCTTTTAATTTGCAATTTTTAATGTCTAAGTCTCAGCTCCATATAATAAAAAATATATAACATCGAATGGTACGTAGTACGTAGTCTTCTTTCCAAATAAAGATTTTTGCACGTTAAGAGTGGATTCATTATTCTAATTTCGTATGTAAATCTTTACTCCTATTTAAATTGACAAGATGAATTCGGCACAAATACATAAGAATGAAACTAAACAGTTTATTTAAAAATGCAATCTTACATCCGAAAACAACAGCAAAAAGGACAGAAAAAGATGGCGAAAAATGTTGAAGAGATGAACAAAAGGAACATGGAACAAATTTCTGTGCCAATCTGAGTTTGCCTCCATTCAACGTAGATAGACTGGGTGAATAAGTTCTCATCCCCGACACAGCATGCCCCAATAGCTAATAGGGAAGGTCCTAATGTTTCTTCAGAACCATATTACAGGTGCACATCTATGTCATGCTGAATCGGCAAATCACAACAACTAACTCATCATATCGTAAGATCTGTGCTGATCGTCGCTCCCCAATCCCACCAAGTACCATACTACCTAGAGGAATTATGGCACAAGGAAATGTGTTGCTAAGCGATGCCCCAGGGAGCTGACAAACTCAAATAAAGCAGGATCATGGTGTGGGCAACATACAACAGGGGTAGGAGAAATTAATGACTTTTCTGAATAAATCCCACTGGTCGTCTCCCTGCTCGTCCCAGGGAAGGATACACGGGGGAAAATAAGGAAAATGTGTAGTTTGGATTTATCTTTTTTATGTATGTTCGGATTTAATCCCAACTGGCAACAGCGCTACCACGTCTTACCCCTTGCTGCAGCATCGCACGGTCCAAAATTTTACTCTGCGAAAGATTGCACAGAGAATTTCTTTCTATTGCAATTTAACTGTTGTCCAAAGCAGACACACTGCTCTTTGCGTTTCAACTGCCGACAAAGCAGCCACCCGGTGATCACGGATTAACTATTGTAAGTTATATGTTTCTTATACAAGCAGACAGCAAATAAATAGTAATTGTATTATCTATCAAACAATTTAAAGGTATACTATTTATAATTGAAATACATTTCTACTGAGTAAGAAGTACTTTATTTAAATACACACAACAAAAAGAACTACCGCTTAACGGAAATATACCAAAATGTATTCGGCTACACTTGGACGGTGGTAGAGAAACCCTTCTCGTTTTCAATGTCTTTTGGTTGGTGTTTCATTGGAAGTTTCCCTCCCAAGATAAATGTCTAGATCCGTCCTTATTTAATAAGAATGCAGACGGGATGAGCCAGTGAAGGATCTAGATCTAGACAATTGCCTTGGGAGGGAAACTTCCAATGAAACACCAACCAAAAGACATAAAAAAGATAAACCCAAACTACACAAAAGATTTAAATAATAGGTTTTCTTTAATTTTGAAACTTCTTGGGGGAGATTTCTTTATTTCCCCCGTATATCCTACCCTGGGACGAGCAGGGAGACGACCAATGGGACGTGCCGTCGTAGACTCTGTATATGTCGTAATCTGTTGACTGAATTATGCACAGAAATTAAAAACGTAAATGTAAAAGATATAAATAATGGGTTTTCTTTAAGTTTGAACCTTCTTGGAGGGATTTCCTTATTTCCCCCCGTCCCACTGGTCGTCTCCCTGATCGTTCCCATGTATCCTCCCCTGGGACGAGCAGGGAGACGACCAGTGGGACGTGCAGTTGCAGACTCTGTATATGTAGTAACACGTTGATTGAATTATGCACAGAAATTAAAAACGTAAATGTGGGCCAAAGCCGTCACGCCCACTTTTCAATTTGATTGGTAATGCGGATGTCGACTAAGGACGACATTATTTTAAAACTGGAATTTTTCATATTACAATTTATACATTAAATAGAGTTAAGGCACTTTACTCAGAATTTTTTATCAAAATACATATATTTTTTAATTACCATATACTTATAAATTGTTGTGATATGATGCACAACAATCATTTAGGCACATGTTAGCTTTGCTATCGCAAGCAGCGCAATGGCAGCTCGTTACCCATCTTTTGTTATGATGGTTGTGACACCAAGTGCATGTTTTAGGTAGTGCCTGTTTTTTGGAACCTATATCGTTTTTCGTTGGAACATGATTTCATTCTTGGAGTGATCGTTGGTGCTGGTATCGCTAGAACTAATCATCAATTATTGAAATCTAACGTCATGTGGTGACATCTTAGAATTCGTGTACTTTTTGTGTAGCAAATAAGAAATAATGAGGAACATTTGTAAAACGTGTGCTCCAAGTTTTTTGTGGTGTTAATAATTTTTAATAAAACAAGCGAATCTAATTTATATAAACTATTTACAACACGATATTATCTTTAAAACTAAAAAACTACAGTGCTCGTTACACTTATATACAAAAATACTTATTCTAGAATCATCTTGATTGTCCATCTCTATTCGTTAATACGCTGTATATTATAGAATGCCAAGGTCACTTTTCCGAAAGCCTGCATCGTCGTATTTTCTGGAATACGTCTAACTACAGAACTCTCCAGCTATGTATATAGTCCTCAAGAAGATATAAGAGTCTTAAGTAAACATACTGCCGGTTCCTCGGAAGATCATTTTAATCATGCTTTTCGACTAAGTGCTTTAGTAAAGTCAAATTCTTGATACCATAATTAGACACGATTTTCTTCAAATTAGTTAGAGCACCTGGTCACCATAAACAGCAAAGATCGAGGACCATCTTCTAATAACAGTACTCTTCTAACTTAAGGCTACTAATTAACTCATCTATGGGACCGAACCTCTTATTGACCATGGACGAGATTCATTTAGTCATCTCGAGGTCTTAAGCATCACAGTGTGCTATGGAAACGTTTTCGGAACATTAAAAAGATTCTGTTGAACTTAAGTGGTCATGCCGAATCTAGCACTCTTTCTTTATGCGTAATTTGACATAAAGCAATTTAAATTTAGTCATCAGTCATCTTTGATTTCATACTGAAAGGTTCATGCTTCTCAATTTTACTTGAGCCTGCATAAGGGGGAAGGCGATTTATATGAACATATTTTGTTTCACGTGGTGGCAACTTCTTAATTCGGCATATTACGTTATTTATTCTCTTTTTAATTTTATACAGAACTTCCCACTTGCTTTGTAGTTTAGAATACAAGCCTCGAAGACGTTATGTATTGTAAAGCCAGGCGAGATCACCTACTTCAAAGTTTTCATTCTTGCATCGATAATCATATTGATCTTTCATTCGGTCACTGGCTAGCTGGATGTATTGTCGGGCAAATTCATGAATGTTGTGCATTCTTAACGTCAGGCGGCCGACATATTCTTCGCTTGCAACATGTTCTTTGGAAGGTCTGCAGCTAAACTCTAGGTCGCAGGGGAAACGAACTTCACAACCCAACATCAAGCAGGTTGGAGTCTGGCCTGTAAATCCATTCACGGCCGAGCGGTAGGCCATTAGGAATAAATTAATATGCTTTGAATTGTTTGGTTTATCTTCTCGACCATTCCATCTGATTGAGGATATAAGGGTGTCGTTCTGGTTTTATTGGCATTAATCAGTTTACAAATGTTTTGGAATAGAACTGACTCGAAAGTTTCGCCCTTGATCGCAGTCGATCTTCTTGATTTCGTATCGTATAGGCCTCAGTCCATTTCGTAAAATAACCCATGCTACCAGGATATATAGTTCACTCAATAGAACCGTCCTGGAACCTCTTGCAGAGTATGCGTAATACCAATGCATCCACCGCCAGACAACTGACGCAACACTTCTGATTCTTTAATTTTAGGTACAATCAACTGAAGCTTAGATTCTGTACCATTATAGTTCTCAAAGGTCTGTACAGATCATCTTTTAGTACCAGACAATTCCATTGGCTCTAGTACGATCTGACTTCCGGACTACATTTACTAATGTCTTACCAAGAAGGTATCTCACCTCGACGCATCCAATCCAATACTCTTTATATACATGGATCACCTGCTTTTTGTAGCTGTTGAGACTGCCATAATTTAAGATAATGATTACAATTTGCACTACATGGCCGTGTCTAAAGAGCATCAGCATTTGAATTAACACTTCCAGTCCTGTGTTCAATCTCGTAATCTTTTTCTTAGCCTTCTATCATTCATTTTTTGGACATAAACCTCTCACTATGGCTGGAACTCCTTTCATCGATCTCTGTCCTGAGTAATATACTTCCAATTTGTTCCGGCTATTCTTTTGATGTCATCCACTCATCTCGTTTGAGGTCTTCCTCTTGGTCGTCTACCTTTGTAAAGTCTCTAATGTTGTATTGTACCGTTCCAACGTTGGTCTTTTTGCCTAGCAATGTAACCTGCAAACGTTCCTCTTTTTCTGACAGTCGTGTAACCAACATTGCTCTTTCTGTTGTGGCTGGTTTATTCATATTTGCCTTGGTTAGGGTCAAGGTTTGACATTCATATGTCATGATACGAAGGATGCACTGGTTGAACACTTTGCTCCTTAATTATCGAGATATTTTGCTGTTCTTAAACATCTGAGTTTTCCGAATCCTGCTCATGCCAGTCTTGCTCTTCTGGTGATTTCCGCACTTTGGTTATCTTTGTCAAGTTTCAGAATTTGGTCTAGGTAGATATATTCCTGCACTTATGTTACCGTGATAAAATCTCGTAATCATATTCTTGTATTCGTTCTAGTTTTTCCGACTGTTGTATTATTTTCTTGCAATTACGCTGAATGTGTACTACGTCGCCATCGCATCTTTTCGATATCGTGTTACGAACTATTAATTAATAGCGAGTGCTTCATCTAAAACTTTGTGTCTTGCTTGTTGTAAAGCTTTCTGCAGTTCACTGTCTCTCAGCCAATTGACGCAGGTATCTACAGCAATTCAAAAATATTATCTGGTGCCTCCGGATAAGCCAACCGCACTATAAGAGCAAATATAGGTTTTCAACAAGCAAAGATAAAAATAGAACCTTAAAAACACATCAGGGAAAATAAAAAGAAGGATCATAATTGGAAATTGGTGTTATCATGGTCTATCAAAGTACTTAGCTAATAAACGTATAATAAGACTATATAGAACATTAAAAGTACCCGATCTTACATAAATATCAGAGGCATGGACTCTAACCAAAACCGACGAGCCCCATCTCTATCGATTTTTGAAAGAAAGGCATTCCGAAAAATATTCAAAGCGATCTATGAAAACAGAATATGCAGACGTAGATATAACTTTAATCTACAAACATAAGTTTGGTAGAAAAAAAAAGACCACTATAATCAAGCAAAAATGTAGTCCGGGCCCCAGAGCCGAACATGATAAAAATGATTTTAACAGCGCAGCCGGTGGGAGTAAGAAGACGGAACAGACCAAAGTTAAGGTGGATAGACGGTGTAACACATGATGCTAAGACTGGAAACGGTGCTATCGACTGGAAAACCCAATCGTGACAATGATGAATTTCCAAGAAAACTAATTTAAATAATTGAACTTATTTTTTTTAGATTTATTTATAGTTTTATAAGCAAAAATGTTTATTACACCAGTAAATATTTCCCAAAAAAATATTTGGATACTATCTTTCGATTTTTTTCAGATTTGTTTGGTTTTTTATCAAATCCATTAGATAAAATATAGCAATGAGCAGTCAAGTTTATGTATTAATTAATGTATACCGGTGAGTTCTACTAGCTGATACTCTTGTATTTTCATATGTGTTTTGATGTGTACTCCAAGCGTTTTTAATATATATATATATATATATATATATATATATATATATATATATATATATATATATATATATATATATATATATATATTAAAAACGCTTGGAAACATGCGGCATTCACTGATCTTCCAATGAGATAAGTAATATTTTTCTTATTCCTAAAAATATGCAATATATACTTCACGAGAGAACACGCTATCATGGTCCCTCCTTGTTCCTTGCCGTCCTTTATTATACATACCATTTAACAAGTTTACATCGAAGAAAGTTATTCTCCTCTTAAATACTAGAATATCTTAGAAAATAAAACAAAACTGTTTACTGAAAAAATATTATTCATCAAATATATTACATACATAACATTTGTGACAAAATACATATCCAATTTTCAAAATTCAAGAATACTGTTTCAAAAATAGCTTTTAATTATTATGTTTTATTTGTAGAATCTAAATATCCATAGGTCCAAAACATTTATTAGATATTAAAAAAACTTAAATATTCGACAACATTACTTAAAGATTTGTATTGCCTATTTAATAATCTATTTTTTTATGGAACATAAAGCTACAGATGTGAAAACAAACTATACATAATATCAACGCTCTTAAACTGTTTCAAATACGTAGAACATTACGTAAAACACACACTCGGGATAAACAAACAAAATTGCTTACATGATATTTACAAAACATACTCAAAACTCTCATTAACCTCACGATGACAAATATCGTGAAGAGAATTCACAAAACGATATTCATTAACTGTCATTAACTGTCCAGTACCTACTCAGGACATCAAATAGCTCTAAAATCACGAAAGACAAGTATTTAATGCAATAAAAACTGTGATTTCAGTAAAAACTTCACGTCGAAGACCTTATAAGCTCAATTTGAGGTCACAGCATTTTTTTAAGAGGCCACTCACGAATGTGCACAAACTCGAAAGACTGTCTTTCGAGTTTGAATGAAAATCTGTGCCCTTCATCGACGAGTTGTGTTTTGGAAGATGTTCTAATACATGTTACATACTTTAAGACCCACCCATTGTTGTAGCACTACATGATAATATGTTTTTTTATTTTTATATTCAAGAATAATATTGATCTCTTAATAGAACGAAGAGATGCGTCTATTTAAGATCCTACATCCTATGGTTTTTTATTAATCTCTCCGAATCTTTCTAAAATGTTTGCCAACTTGTTGATCTAACGTTGGCATCCTTTATACACCTACTATACCTTCAGTTTTTCAGAACATTCATGAACTATTTGACAAAGAAAATATTTATGCATAAAATAAATAAGAAAAGCCATAAGCGACAAACAACCATGATCAAATCCTCACATCCATTAATACCGATTGAAACTTTTGTATATTAGAAAAAAAATTATAAACATATAATTGAACCTACAAAATACAAAACAAATACGATTTAAAAATATCACTGCTTGGATATAGCTTTTAATCCAATTCTCTGTCTCAATTTGTCGACTAAAATGACTACGCAATTGACACGGTCCCCTATTTGCAAATCCAAGCCATTCATTTTACTAGAATGAATTAAGCCATCCCGTGAAATTCCTAAAAAAGATAATAAACTTTAGTATATGTATTTTGTGGAAACAACTTTTTTCGGAGCACACTAGTTCGCTCCCAAGGTCAAAAAATCCTCTTAATTACATACTAGTTTGCTCCGAAAACCATAACCTAGTTCGCTCCCGTGGTCAAGCTGATTAAGTATTTATCTGTTAAGTTCTAGGAAAATTAACACCAGGAAAATAGGTACTGCGGCCTTTGTATTTTATATTAGAAATTATATCAAATATTGGTAGTTACATATTTACATAAATACAGTGATAAGCGCGCTAATAACCGGCAAAATAACGCAAACGATCGAAAACATATGAAGTTGTAAGATAGAAGAGATGAAACTAGTAGAGATGAGAAATTTAGCGATAGAAACCTATAAATTTACATTCTATTCACTGTTTCCCATCTTTAGACGTATCAGATGAGGATGTCAACTAAAACTGTCACTGTCACAGCGGTAGTTTCCAAACTCTTACGTCTAAAGGTGGGAAACAATAAATGAAATGTAAATTTATAGGTTCTATCGCTAAATTTTCCATCTCACTAGTTTCATTTCTATTTATCTCACAACTTAATATGTTTTCCATCTTTTGCGTTATTTTGCCCACTTCTATTTCTTATCATAAAATTGCAGGTAGACTACTAATTACCTACCAATCTTTACAAAGAAATATATCAATTGCAACTTCTGATACGGAAAAACCCAATCAAATATTGAACAGGGGAATATGAGGTCTAACATCATAATACTTTAGTGATATTATCGTTATAATTTTAATATTTTTTTAAGTAAGAAGTAGTGTTATATAGGAAGAAGACGAAACTCCTGGCTAAAAAATCTACGGGAGCTGTATAGCTGTAGCAACAACGAATTGTTTCGGTCAGCAGTTTCGAAAATACGTATAGCCCCGATGATCGCCAACCTTCGGAACGAAGATGGCACTTGAAGAAGAAGTGTTATATAGTTTCGAATCATTGTTCAATCACGAAAGAAGCATTGTTTAAAGAAGACTCATTCTTTTTTAAACAATGATGGTAGTGTTGTATTAATAGGTAAATACAAAGTTTGAGAAGACATTATTCAAATATCTTTTCTAAGAAATATATGGCCGGAGCGAATTTACCTATGCCCCTTTTCTGTGGGGTATTAAAATCTGACCGCGGGAGCGAACTAGTATACACCCACTTTTTTTATTTATATAGTTATTCCACATGAATCATGCAGAGTTATTCATGTGATTGCATACACAAGGCTTGGAGTTTTATTACATTAAATAGTTTTTTCAAATTTTATATCTTTTAAATAATTTAACATTATTGAAATATCAAGTTCAAGATGGTTTTGAGTTCAGCTGTGATTTTACTGAAACTTATTCCTTTCCTGGAGTAAGAGCAGTTAGCAGGAAATGTTTTAGTGGAGTGATGCAATTGATGCATATTGATTGTGGCTATTTTTAATAAAAAATATATGTGTACATCTATCATCATCATCAGTGGCGTTACAGCTCTTTATGAGCCAAAGCCGTCTTCAGAACAATCCTCCATTCGCCCCTGTCTCTGGCAACTCTTCTCCATGCTCTAATTCCGATAGACTTCAAATCATTTTCTAGGTTGTCTTGGTACCTAAGTCTCCGTCTTCCTCTTCTTCGTTTTCCGATCGGCCCCCTTCGGTCAAAAACTTTTCTGACTATGGCATCTTCCTCTCGTCTGATTACATGACCTATCCATCTGAGGCGTGCTACCTTAATGAAGTTTACAATGTCAGGTTCTCCAAATCTTCTATACAACTCAAAATTGTAACACCTGCGCCACAACCTTGTTCTTTTATGCCTCCATATATTCGTCTTAGTATTTTTTGCTCAAAACGTTTGAGCAATTCTTGGTCATTCTGTGTTAGTGTCCAAGTTTCTGAACCATATATTAGCACTGGTCTTATAAGTGTTTTGTATACAGTCAGTTTAATTTTTCTAGGCATTTTTGAGGCCATCTGTCTTCTTCTGAGCACTATTCTTCTTTTGACTTCTTCACTGACGTTGTTATCTTTGGTTGGCAGCGACCCTAAGTATATGAAGGTGTCAACACCTTCCAGTTCTAGGTCATCAATTATTATTCGTGTAGGTGTCGGGTTGCTTGACCTAGTGCAACACATATATTTGGTCTTTTGAACATTTATATTTAGTCCCATTCTGTGTGCAGATGCTCTTAACGACCGAAATGCTTCAGTCAGAGATTCTGTATACATCTATACAGAGTTCAAAATACGCAAAGTTTTGGATAGTTCAGAGGGTTGAGGAGTAAACCTAGGCGGTATCAAGAGATCTAACTTGCGTTTCGCAGACAACACTACACTTCTAGTCTCTACTGCAGAAGAAATTACTAACAAATTAAAAAAACTCCAGGTAGATATTGCTCAGTTGGGACTTAGGTTTAACTACTACAGAATCAGAATCATGATTATTGATCGCCAATAACACTTTCCTGAAACCACAATTATTGCGGTCGCACCCCGTAGTCTCCTCTATGAAATATCTTGGAACTGTAGGTAATAACACAGGTAGTTGTGAACCCACAGTTCGAAGACGCATAAAACCAGCAAAAGCGGCAATGACTGATCTAAACGGGGTATGGCGTGATCGTCAATCGTCACATTACTATGACCAACAAAAAGAGACTCGTGTCAACTCTGGTCTTTTCCATATAGAAATATGGTAATATCCTTGACCAAATAATAAGGATATTTGCTTCTGAAATTAAGTTCCTATGGAAACTAATTCCCCGCATAGTCCTCACTGGGGTGGTATTTGGGAAGCAGCCGTTAAAAGCATCAAATAACTATCTGTACCGTTTGATGGACAACGCTCAACTTACCTTTGAAGGTAAGATAAGGTACCAAAGAAGGTATTATTATTAAAACAATTACTAAGATATGTCTTTTACCTTTTTGTATTAGTTTTCTTTACATCAAAATTGTCGTCGAAATCCGGGATTGTCCACCGAGGAGGAGTATGTTATAATTTATTAAACATTAAGCCATTCGACTCATAACTACGCCTCTGCCCTTTACCGTACTAAAATTTTCACCAGTTTCTGCAGTTTTGTATTGTTTTCTTTGGTCCACGACTTAGCAACTAATTTGCTTCTTTCCTGATCTTCATATTCTGAGCTGCAAATAGGCGTTTTTTAATAATTGATTCAGAGTCTCTTCTCCTCGGGATATAATCTGGCTCAATATTTAGAGCGGAGACAGCGTGTGCAACCGAAGTTCCCGTCTCTCTGATTGTTTCCGTTATTTTTTATTTAAAGGTCATAAGCGTCACTCCTTTGAGATATTCTTCTGAGAAATCCATTTGTGTTCTTATCTCGCTGACCATTTTGTTCAGAGGAGTTAGGATGAAATATTGTCATTTTCCGTAAAGGGTTAGGCGAGGACTGGCTGATATCCTTTTACGTGTGCTACTGAATGTTATAGGTTGGGATTTTATCTCACTGAGTGAAACTTTATTTTAAGCCCTATTCTTCAACTCTGTTGATTTGATACTGTACTCGATCGAACGCTATTTCGAGAGGACCGTGTAATTAGCGGTCCGTGTAGTAACGTATTATCATAAATTAGGATTCTGTTTTTTGTTTAAGGAGGCTTTTTATAGATTCCACAAGGAAAATGATTTCAGCTTTTATAGGTCTTGTCTAGACGGCTCAGAAGAGAAATCGGTATATAGAATTCAACGTTGATCAGGTTTCTCATTTTTGAGAACCACGATTGAGGGATATTTTACAAAGAGTAGGAAAGTAGCAAAGCTTGAGCGTAGAATTGACTATAGAGATGGATGAACAACGAATACCAAAAGAAATACTAAAATACCAGAAGACCAGAGAAAACGAGGTACACCGATCGCGAACAAGTTCGAGAGAAGGCATACAGAAGATGGTGAGAGAAAGAAACATAGACAGAGACCTATGGAACAACCGGGCGCAGTGGCGCTTGAAAGTCGGAAAACGGCGGAGAACGTTATAAACCGACATATAGTAGTAGTATCTTTAAAATTTAAACATACTAGGTAAAAGTATTCTGCTCTAAGCAGATGAAACAGCTCTAAATTAAAAACGAAGAAATATAATCAGCGTACATTCAACTTTGAAAAGTAGAAAATTCACAAAAAAAAAAGGAAAAAGCAGGCTATGCTTTAGCTAGTATTAGCGTGTAGACCCAGAAGTGTAGGTTATATAGAAAATATACGACAAAAACTTCTGCAAACCAAATTGGTGTGTGTGTGTGTGTGTGTGTATGTATATATTTTAAATCCTATTTAAATGTACAATTTACTACAAATTTATAAATACATACCTATATCGACAAAGCAACCGAAGTGCGTAACATTTTTCACCCTTCCCACCATCTTGTCACCCATAGAAACATCGTCAAAATCTTTGAGTTCGACAGCGAAGAATGTATTCTGAGAACTTTCTGTTCTAAAGTCGTAGTTCAACGGTTTTTCCAAGGCATCAATTATAAGGTTAAGAGTTTCCACATTCGTATCCAACTTCTGACACACTTCAGGTAACTCACTCTTGATAGTCTGGACCCCTTGTATTAATGTTTCCTCGCCGATGTGATCTTCAGTTAATTTTAGAGACTTCAGAAGTTTTTTGGTAAGATCATAGGATTCCGGATGAATAATGGTTTGGTCCAATTTTGTAGTTTTGTAGCTTTTACTAAGTTTGGAAGGAGATGCTGCGTTAGTTGGTACAATCCTCAAAAAACCCGCACATTGTTCAAATGCCTTTGGACCGATCCCAGGTACTTTCAGAAGCTGATCGCGACAAATAAATGCGCCGTTTTTCTCTCTAAACTTGATGATTTCTGTTGCTCTTTTGTCTGTTATTCCTGCTATACGCCTAAAATCGGGAGGAAGTCAATTAATTAACACAGATCTTAAATACAATATTTCATCTAATACAGATCACAGATCATAAATACAATATTTCATCTAATACATATCATAGTACTACCCTTATGCTGTATATGCACGTGTGGATGAGTATACGTATATATGTATATGTATACCGGGTGAAGAATCGTAAAACGGGTCATAGTAAACTCAATGGGAAATTCTTAACTACTGAATTCATGCTTTCCTAATTATTTTATATCAGAAGTCATAAGAACTATTTGTAAAGAAATAAAAGCTGTTAAATCAAATGTTTAAATTGTTCTACGAACTAAACACAGTCCAACATTTTGTAAAAATACAATAATTTGCCAGAATATTAGTGTAAAAGTTAGGCTGCATGTAGTGCAGAATGTGTATAACGGGTTGCGTTTGGTTCGCAATAAAGTTAGATATTAACAATATTAAAATTGTCAATATTTTTATTTTATGATTTATTGTTTCTAGTCTAATGCCCATATTTATAGTCGGTACTCAAGTATCGGTCGATGCTTGAGGTCGAATTTGAGTCGTTTTTGTGTTTTATAAACGGATCTCAAGCACGAAATCGAGCTTGAGTACACAAAAATGACAACTCGTGCTCAAGCATCGGATCGACCTGCCTTGAGCACGGGATCCTAACCTAACTTGTTTGTTTATATTTATATTTTTTTCCAATTCGGTTCCAATACAATATTTTTTTTTGTTTTTTGCGATTATTTATGGATATTGTTGTTCAACATCCAGGATTAACTCATGGCAGCTTAATATTTGATCAGAATTGATTAAGAGTTAGAATGGAAAGAGGACAAATTCCAGAATTATTAATAGGTGAATTATTATGAATAGCGAATATGCATGCAGCGCAGGCACTATCTACTTACTCCAGTATTAAAGCAAGGTATTTATTGACAATGGACTAAACAAAAAAATAGGTTATTTGATTGATATATATTTTTAGGTAATGATCAACAAAATAAATATAATAGTGCACATGTAAGAAATGTTGCCAAAAGGCTATTTAGAACCTGGAAAATATGGTTTCCCTGTCTGCAATGAAGTCTACAAATAAAATTAAATACATATCTTGCAATAATAAGTGCTACAGCAGTACTCTGCAATATATGTTTACAGGAAAATAATGATAGTGATGATGATTTTCTAGAAAATATTGATGTGCCCGTAAATAGAAATGTTAATGATGTGGAACAAGGTTTAAATTTTAGGAGACGTTTTATTCAACAATGTTATGCATCAGAATGTGAATATATTATTGAATACTTATTTTTTATATTTTAATTTAAAATAAATGAGAGTTATAGGTACTATACTCAGACAACTTAAGCAAGTATATCTTTATTGAGTTCAAGTTGTCTCCCTCCTTTTAAATAAGTGTTTATTCCTTTCATAAAACCTTTCCTTATCAAATATAAAATTAATTACACATTTAAAATATTAATATTCTTTATTTAAAAATATATTTATAAAATTCGTTTTTAGAGGAGAAATATTTGTTAATGTTTGTTTTATTAAAAAACGATTATCCTTTTTCATTTATAAATTTACGGAATTTTCAAGGATCGACAGAATGGAACAGAACAACTTAGAACGGGATCCTACAACATCCACAAGGAAGAATTCGAGGAAAATATCAATACCATACATAAAACGATTTTTAGAGTAAGGGTAAGAAATAATTTCAACATTTCAACAACGTTCAAAACAACAAACAAATTGATATCTATTTTATCTAAAACTAAATCTAATAATGAACAAGAAAGAACAAAGAATTGTATTTATAGAATATTTGTGAATGCGAACATTTTTATTTAGGTGAAACATCAAGACCATTAAAGGTCAGAATAAGTGAACATCAATCTTATATTAAAAATAGAGAATTTGATAGATCTCAAATATGTAAACACGCTTGAAAAAATGAACATGGGGTTCAACGGGACGATTTAAGCATAGTCCTAAAAAAACATGATAAAAAGAGAAAAATCACAGAAGCGACTATAATAATGCTAAATGAGATCAATTGCGTCGCAAATTCATTGGCAGAATTCAGTAGGATCTGGTTACTCATATTAAAGAATGAAATCAATAAAAATAAAATAGCACTATTAGTAAGTCAATTACATTATACAACATATCGAGAATACCTCATTTATATTTTTAAATAAAATAAATATAAAATCAGAGTTTGGTGTTTATTGAGAGTAAACTAAATTTAAGACCCAATACTTAATGTCGGGATAGTATTATGAGGTTTTTTTTGAATTTTACTGCCATCATCGCATCTTTTAAAGACGAGTCACATGCTATGATCTTCCTGGCGGGTATTCTCAAGTTAAAGTTGATTTTATGTAATCGAATGAACTAGTCGTCTACTTTAAAATGTATAATATATGTCTGAATTGTCAATATGAATAAGTCAAATAAAATTAAATTATTAGAATAATTTTTTACTAGTATCAAAAAACAAAATTTGTTTTTTGATAATTTATGAATGTTTTGTATTTTGAAAACAATTTCCGAACTGAAAATCAAATAACTGAAAAACAAACTTATTTTAAACTTAAATTGTAGCTTATTCCCAATAAAAATAGTAATTGCATTAAAAAGCCACAAGAAAAAAGCTTCAGAACAATGTTGTATAAAAATATAGCTTTAATTTGATATAAAAAAGTGTATATTCGTCATGAGCAGCTTATTTTATTTAAAAAATAAATGAACGAAATAAAATTTTTATTCTGATATTCTTAAATGTGAGTTTGATTAACTACGTTATGAACGTTGTAATCTTGAAGATACATTATTCATTAATAAACAATAAATTGGATAAATGTATTCAGTTGAGGAGAAAGTAACAATAGGTACTAAATATGTCTTATTAAGGCAATAGTGCGCCCACTGGCAGTTCTTTATTTAGTGTAAGATATCCAATAGACCAATTCCAAGTTATACAACGATTCAAAGAATTTTAAAAAAGTTTGAAAATACTGGGACCGTGACTTCTAATAGTACATGTACAAACAATATTGCTGAAATTTAGAAGATCAAAACGAAGTCAATGTATTCACAGCAGTAGTTGAAAATCCTACAATAAGTTCTCGAACTAATGCAGACCAGTTAAAGCTATGGTTTGTTAGAACAGTGAGCGACGCATATCTCACAGTCAGTCGAACGCCGCGTACGTTCGTCAAAATCAAAGAAATGGTTTTCTATGATAACGGTTTGTTAGGTTCTGCTGAGCTGCGCGCACTGCTGAGCGATAGCCGTGTACGTCGACGGTGTGCGCTGGAATCAACTGCGATTTGATTTGGACGCAAACGTTCAGCTGAGCTCAAAGCGTACACATCTATACCGAAATTATAATTGTATTTTTATATATTTATTATTATTGTAATAATTAAGTGATGCCTACTAAATTTTCTCTATGTAGAAAATAAAAGACTAGTGGATCTAGTACAAATTGTAAGACAGTTCCAAATAAATCCCTGGAAAGTCTAAAATATTATCAAAATTTTTCCTCGTTTTAAAACAATCTTTCTTCGACTATTAATTTAAAAGCACCTTCTGTATTAAGACATGAAAAAATTTCGTTTACATTTTTATTTATTTTATTTAAATTTAACGTTATCAACTCCTCTTCTTCCTCCTCGTCTTGGAGTAATAAAATGATTGCGTTAAGTTTGCGAGAATTAATTTTTTTAAACGTAAAGCTTTGAGAGGATAAACGTGAAACTAATTTCTAAACTTGTTTTCAGAGCGACAGAATATTTATGCGAATGAATCTGACAAACCGACTCAACAAAAAAAGGCCGTATGCTGTGTGCTGCGCACTGTTCGAACAAACCGTAGCTTAACATTCATACTTTTAAAGAAGTAAATTTTACGACCCTCTTACAATATTCCCACTCTTTAATTAAGGTTGAAAACACCGCTGGATAAAATGTATTAATAGGAGATAATGGTGAAAAATAAAACTTCTTTAAAACCATAAATTATTTTCGGTATCAGACCAAAAACTTTTAAAACCACTAAAATGAACAGATAACTTCATGGTGAGCTAAATAAGTTACATAATAAAAGTGTACGATATTAGCTGATTATCAAAATTATTGTGCAATACATTGACCGTCTAGGGAGCTTCCTAGCACAGTTTAAACACGAATAATTGAGAAAAGTAACTGTAGAAATAATATTCTTAAAATAGTATCTTGTTGATTATATTTACAAATCTAAATTATTTACCTGAGTAAACATTGGGATGCAGTATTTAAATCAACTCCAACAAAACTAACGCACTCAGACACGACTTCGTCTAGAGCTTCTTCAAGAGTCTTTTTCTTTAGATCATGTTGATACATTCCAACTCCTAAGTGTTTGGGTTCGACTTTTACTAATTCAGCTAAAGGGTCTTGAATCCTTCTTGCCAATGATACTAAAATACATTACATTATGTTTTACCACTATCTCATATTTCACGATATAAGAAATAACTGTAAGCTCTTGGAGCCGTCACCTTTAACGCACATGGGAACTTCGATTCGAAGATGACAATGCTAAATATATGAACAATTCTTTTTAGTTTTTTAGATGTTCTTGGGATGTAACGAAATATGGTAAAATAATAATTATTTGAATTTATTAAAATAGTTATTTAAACACATTAATCACGAAATAGTAACTCATTATACTGGCTTGTATATTTAACAAAATGTATCTATTAGAAGTAATGGATTTTAAGAAGAGCTATGCGTCATACGGACGCAGTGCACAAGTTTACATGTTACAAACGTTCTACTAACTACCCTAATAATTACGGATCTTTAAGTTCATTCTTAGACTGTCCTCCATGGTGATAGATTCGACTCCGAATTTTGTAATAGTGCGGTAATTTTTTTTTCCTTTTTAGTTAGGTTTATCGTAGTTTGTAGTTATTGATCATATTTAATTTTTAATTTAGTTTAGTTAAGACTTTTATAGACAATACCTTGTGGAAATATTTTTTGTATCCAGTGGATTAATTTACTTGATCGTAAGGTAAGTCTGGATTTATTTGTTCAATATCTCCAATAAATTATAGTTTGATTTACGCAATTTTGTAAACTTTAATAATGAAAGAGCAGAGAAAAGTGCCAAAAGTTCAATCGTCACAGAATTAAATACCATTTACCAAAAATGTTTAAGACATTTTAAATTTAAAAAACACTATATATAATGAAATCGTAGGCTTCCACGGCCAGAGTCAGAATTATAGTTTATTCGTCTTCCGGGTTTGGACCGTGTCATTTGTGAGTGACCCAAAAGTGGGTTCATCTCGACGTTTCGCTACAATTGTATGTAGCTTCTTCAGGAGAACAAAAAAGAAAAAGAAACCAAAAGACAGGAAGATGGGTAGTTAGCAACGGTAACTCAGTTACTCAACGCAACCAGAGGCGAATACTAACTACCAAGATGGGCATTTGATCACAGTAACTCAACTACTTAACGCAGCCAGAGGTGAAAACCAAATGCCAGGACAGGGATTCACGTCCAAGCTCAGAACACTAACGCGTCGAGAGGCGGGGAGTGAATCCCTGTCCCTTGGACGTGAATCCCTGACCTGGCATTTGGTTTTCACCTCTGGCTGCGTTAAGTGGTTGAGTTACTGTGACCAAATGCCCATCTTGGTAGTTAGTATTCGCCTCTGGTTGCGTTGAGTAACTGAGTTACCGTTGCTAACTACCCATCTTCCTGTCTTTTGTTTTCTTTTTCTTTTTTGTTCTCCTGAAGAAGCTACATACAATTGTAGCGAAACGTCGAGATGAACCCACTTTTGGGTCACTCACAAATGACACGGTCCAAACCCGGAAGACGAATAAACTATAACACTATATATAACCTACTTTTGTTTTTAAAAGACTTTTATTTACTAAGCAAAGTGTAATTAATTGTTACCTTTCCGCTAATAACCTTATTAGGTTGAAGCGTGTTTTTTTTGTAAATAAAAAAAAATAAATAAATAAAATTAGCTTATCTCCGGATAGCCATAATTATATCTAGATTTACTTTAATAATAAAATATTAAATAAAATTTTATTTGTCATACTGAATAAAAAAGTTTTTACTTATGCTTATATACATGCGATTTTAAAATACAAAGTTTGCCTACATATATTTGGACAATAATTATATTTTGCAATACAATTATAATAATATCATTTTCAACCTACTTTTCCTAGGCTATAAGAATAATTTTATTCTACGGAACGACAAAGGAGCAAGCACGACGTTTTCAGTTTTCATTTCAGTGTCCCAGTGCACTGTTGCCAGTTAGTTCCGCGCAAATGTTTACAACGTCATAGCTCATGTCAAAATCCACGAAGTTTACCATGTTTCTGTAATAGTTGTATGCATACGTTGTCAATAAATTGCATATATTTTGTAATATGTATAATTATTTATAATACAATACAATTTATATCATTCAAAAAGTGAACTATGAATATAAATTATAACCTTAGACCGTCTAAAGGATGTTAAGTTTTAGAGTAAATAAATAGGTAGGTAGGGCAATAATTCTGACTTTTTGAATCGTTAATTATGTGTAAATGATCAGATCTAGGTGCCAACAGATCACTATTCAGAGTAGCAGCAGACAGTTCATGCAATCGATTGTTAACGTTCCAGGAAGACGTGACACTTGAACACGAAGAAGAAAAAGTACAATATCTTACTCTATAATAATACTAATATGTTAACTTCTATAATCTTGCGAACATACCTGCACTAATAATATTAGTATCCATGTCTGGAAATTCCTTTTTGGCTTCTGCGCTGCATGAATAAACTGAGGCGCCATCTTCAGTGACAATGGTGTACTTAATATCTTTAGGATGGAAATATTTATCCCTTATTAAATGGGACAACCATTCTTCCGTCTGTTTACTGGCTTTACCATCACCAAGGGCTATTAATGAGCAACTACAAAGACAAGAAACTAGGCTTAGAGATAAAAATAGAAAATACGATATAAAATAAGTATATGAAACAAGCGTTAAACAACAAGAGTGACTTGGATTCACACTAAAGGAATTTTTAAAAACTTTTAAAAACTTCAAAAAGAAAAGAAAAAAAATCAGGCTATGATTTAGCCAGTATTAAGGTGTAGACCAGAAGTATGGGATATAGACAAAAAATATAGCAAAAGCTTCAGCTGTCCAAATTGACGTACTGATCGTTACATATAATCATTGCATAATTCTTGTCAGTCGTGTTTCAGCTCGTTATGAGCTAAAGCCTTCTTTTTAGAACAACTCTTCTGGTTCCTCACTTCGATTTCGATGTTATTTTTATCGAACCTGTATTTTTTGATTGATGGACTATTTGTTGAAGTCCTCAAATCCTTAAAAGGAATCTTGTATCCTCCTATGTAAAATCCTATGTAAAAATTGAAGTGCGAGGACAGGGAGAATTAAAGGCAAAAGGAATAAAAGAACAAAAACAAAAACTAGGAACTGTAACATCTAAACACACATCATGCTACTGAACTAATAAACAATAAAATTATTATATTAAAGAAACAAGAAAACTTACTCGTGTCGATCCAGCAAATCTTTTAAAATAGTCTTACTCTTATCCCTATTGTCTTCAGACACGGAATGCGGAAAAATAACGCCTTGGTCCAAAACTTTCCCCGTTGAAGATATAAGTGCAAGTTTACATCCGTGATGATAGCCTGGATCTATTCCCAAAATTCTTTCTCCTTTTATTGGAGCCGCCAATAAAATCTGTTTTAAATTTTTGCTGAACACTTCGTACGATGCTTTTTCGGCTATTGTTTTTAGTTCCGATCGGACCTCTCTTACCATAGAAGGCAAAACTAAAAAAATAGTCTAAAATAGATAAAAAAATATTTTGATTTTATTAACTTCTTTTCTCAGAAAAAATCGTCAAATTTCTTTTAAAAAAATGTGACCTTAGTTTTCACTAATGAATAGCTATATAATCCATACTGATGTACTATATTTGTTAAATCTTCGACGAGATAGACGATACAAACCTATAATGATATCTTATTTTTAGGCTATAAATAGGTATATCGTAATTAATTACAAAGTAGATACAAAAAAAAATCTTAAAAAATATTTAAAGGCTGTCGTTCCTACTGAATCAATCGTTGGAACAAAGGTATATCGTCGTTGCCAAGATCAGCAAACTTTAGGTCATGAAAAAAAAAAAAAAAGACAGAAGAAACTTAATTGAAATTAACCCTACCCTTATCAAACGACTAGCCACTGACTAAAAGTCGAAATCTGTCAAAAAAGTGATAAGAAAGCACATAAAACGTATAAATATACCGACCAAGAGAAAGTTAAAAAAGTCTATGAGTAAAACTTTATTTCTTTCCTCCACACTTTTGAATACCGTAGAGGCCAAAGTAAAAGTACCAACTAAACGAAGACATAAATAAAAGCGATACAAAAGAACCAAAGGAGTCATGACTCATGAGAAGACGTAATGGGAATAGTATTTTCAAAATATTTGTGTAATAAAAGTGTTCGATATAATTACAGAGCCTAATGAAGATCAAGCAAGTTCTTTTCGACTTTCTTCCCACGCTCTCGATTTTTCGAGTCACACTAAATCTTTGGGACCCGAGCAACAACATCATATAGAGCGATAAGAAGTATTCACATCAAAAAGATTTTGTGAAATTGCTCAATTGAGGAATATGTATCATAAGCTATAGCTTACAATATCCATTTAGATGCTAATCATATCCTTTTAAAATCTAACAGTATTTCTCCAGACAAAATTGTATGCCCTGGAGAGGAACTCATAAAACTTCCTACCACTGTGACAACTCTATACTAAACTTTCTCCACTTTTGATAATAGAGAATGAGAACAACCTCCAACGAAAACCGATTTATATAATCAAGGTGTGATTTAATATGACCTTTGTATAAGACGAGTAAAGTAACAGGACATGCTTCCTACCTTGTACGACACCGGAATCGAAGAATATTAACTCAATTCGTGGCTTTCTGCACCATCTTGTCTATTTGAGTTTTTCGAGAGAGAAAACTATCTAAGATAACTCTTAAATGGAAGAGTTTTTGTTTCCATTCTAAAAACTAGTTAGTTACAGTCACTGAAATTTGCATATTCCTAATATTCTATTTGCATATTTATATCATGAATATCATTATACTTTTACTAGATGACACGCACAATCCTATGCCGTGAAGTTTACTAGATATACTACTCACTGTCATTTAATTTTTCCACCACATCCACCCAGCTGCTGCCCGAACAATAGACAGCAACATAAAGAGCATAATTATAGTTTATTCGTCTTCCGGGTTTGGACCGTGTCATTTGTGAGTGACCCAAAAGTGGGTTCATCTCGACGTTTCGCTACAATTGTATGTAGCTTCTTCAGGAGAACAAAAAAGAAAAAGAAAACAAAAGACAGGAAGATGGGTAGTTAGCAACGGTAACTCAGTTACTCAACGCAACCAGAGGCGAATACTAACTACCAAGATGGGCAGTTGGTCACAGTAACTCAACTACTTAACGCAGCCAGAGGTGAAAACCAAATGCCAGGACAGGGATTCACGTCCAACAGCTCAGAACACTAACGCGTCGAGAGGCGAGGAGTGAATCCGACGATTACTCCGCTACCGCTCTATTTATAGTCGCGGTGACCTGTCGTGTCGGGACGTATCGGCACACTCCGTGGCGCGAACGTCAAGAAGCGCGCGCTGGCCAATCATGTGGCTGCATCGTGGTAGCGGGACCGGACGGCGGCTCTAGACTGAGATTCCAGATGGGAGATAAGTAATACCAATCTGACATCTACATACCAATCTGACCTTATTTTTATAATGTTGTCTAAAAGTTTACACATGAAGATAGTGCAAATGACCTCCAACCTAAAAGAACATTTATATGGATATTAAACATTCTGCAATTTCCATTGTATTGAAATATGCTTTCTTTCCTTAAGACCAAAATTGACAAAATTGAGAAAATAGAGAGAAAATAGAGAGGTGAAAAAGACTTGAAAAAATAACACAACAAATGACATGACAGACTTATAACGCGAGAAAACGGTGAAGTAGAGGGCGCCCATTATCCCTACTTGACAGATGACAACGAAAAAAAAAACTTGATTGAGAGATGATAGACTTCTGAGACGAAAAAAAACTTAAGAGATGACAGACTTCTCAGATCAGAGTAGAAAAGTTGAATTAAAATATAGTACCGTGGTGCCGACTATGTTAAGCATTTTAAAGCAAGTACCTTATCACTTTGTGCTCTCTCAACAACTGAATAATTAACAAATCGCTCTATGCTCTGATGTTTAAACTATTAAAATAAATTCTAGAAAATGGTAAAAAATATTCCTCATAGCAACTTGTGTTCGGTTACGTAGTTATAGCCGTTTACCGATCTCCATCCCAACTGTCTATTTAATTTAGTAATCATTTTTGGCTACGTTGCTGGTTAAATTTTGAACAAGTGGAAGTAGTTGGAAATTACTATACAATCACATATACACGCTCATAGCCAATATTACTCGTAACTTAAAAAATATCACATGCAGTTTATTAAGAGAATAAAACATTTTACAGTCGTTCATCAATTAGTATTGACACATAAAAAATTTAGTATTTTTCATGAAAATTAATGAATATACATTCCCATTATTTATGATTTTTTTTTTCAATGAAATAAGGCTACAATAGTAAGTTTTTTTAGCTATTCATAATAAAAGGTAGGAATTTTTATGTTGTACGTTTCCGACAATCATTAATATTTCAAATTATCCCCAAGCTGAACGAAGGAACTTCATCGAAGGATCGTCATATTTTGCAATATACAGATTGTAAAGTACTACACATCGAAGTCAAGTATTAAAATATATTCTACTTTATATACGTAACATATATAAAAATCTTACGTAATCTACTAAAGGCATCGATGCATGCATCTCCTACTAAAGTACGTCTTTCTTCGTTGTAAACACCTCGATTAATATATTTTTGTAAACAAAATTTTTTGTAGGTATCGACCAAATATGGTGGCGGATTAATTTTTACCGATAACACCTTGTGATGTTCCCCTCTATTAATGGCTAGTACCTAAAAAAATAAATAGCATGACATATAATGAGTTGCAAGCTATAGAGAGACAAACTAGAATAGCAATTATTATTATTCCAATTCCCAATCGTTCGCAACAGAAATTTAATATCAACAGCAAAAACGCCATTATCTTAGAAGAAATTTTCCGTTACTGACCTTTCGCCCTACGACAATATCGTTTGTTTGCAAGAAGAAGGGGACAATTATCATTTTTGAGGTTTACCCTCTAACCAACTTTAAATGTTAAACTTTATTGTGGAAAAAATTGTCACAAGTTACTCTCGTGTAATTACCGCTAGATGGCGACTTATGACAGTTTACATTTGCCAAATACAGGTATTACATTTTATGGAATAGCGGCACAGTATTATTTGTGTCCAAGTTCTTGTGGCAGTTACCACGTGTTTTTTTTTGGAAAATTGTGTCACAAGTTAAAAAGGAACGTATTATTCGATATTTTGTATTTAATATTTAATGCAAGAAGTCACATTTCGAGTTAGGTAAGTATTCCTTATAGGATATGCGCGTTTATAAAGAATTATTATGTACAATAAAGTCACATTTAGACTTATGCCAGTATTCCTCATAGGATATACGCGTTTATAAAGCATTATTATGTGCAATATCGTCATTTTTGACTAGGACGATATTCTTTAAAATAATCATGACATGTCAAAAGTTATTTTATTAGTTTGGTTCGAGTTCTATTTTGATATGTATCAGTTTTATACATAAAATTTACTAATGATTTATTGTTATTTTTGACTTGGAACAAAATTTGTTAAAATCATTTTAATTTTTCAAAGTTGTTTGTGCAGTTTTTTAAAATTTACATAGTTACTGCACAGTAACAAGTACTGACGAAGCTCTTAATAGAGTCACAGTCAATAAAGGTTTGTTTTTCTATTGTTAATCAAAATGCGCACAAATAAATATTCGCCTAATTTTAGAGTCCCTAAACATTATTGAAAGTAATACTATTTGTAATAGTTTAAAAGAAGTCAAAAAATGCCACGGAAGATGATAATATTATAGAGTTTGTAAATCAGATCGACCTTTCAAGCAAAACCGTAATCTCCCAAATGACAAACATTATTTATTTCATCTGTGACGAGAGTTCAGATGAAACCAATAAGAATTAATTAGCAGCTAATACGAGGGTTGTATTTTTAGTTTTGCATATAGCCATAAAGACAAAAAATATGTAGACTTAAAAGTACTTTATCGCTTTTCAAAATATGTCCCACGTCTTAGAAACACAGGGAAAAGTTATGAAACTAAAGAAAGAAGAGAAAATATCCGTGCCTTGTTGCGAAAAATGCCGCCTAAAATTCTCCAGCAAAATATCACAAGATCAAAGCCAAAAAAATCTTTGAAGATTATTGGCAATTATGAGATATCCTGGCACAACGTGGAGGTATAACAGGCCGAATGCTTACTACTAAGCCATAATATAGATAACCGAAAGGCGAAAATAGCAGACGTCTAAATTATAGTTTTTTCTTCGACTGTGATAGTAAAATTTTTCGAATCTACAAACAATGTCCTCGTTAGGCATTAGCACTAGAAACACGGTTACAGAAAAACAAGATTCCATAGTAATTACTGTTTTAATGGGAATAAGCCACAATTAAAGTTTAAAATAAGTTTATTGACGTTTCAATTTTAACTTCGGTAATCGTTCGTAAAATACAAACATTGATGTTGTTCGCACAATAAGACGTTTAAAAGTAAACTGACGATAAAGTAACTGAAGAGTCACTCCATACTTTTGGTCGAGTATGACCTGCATTAAACCAAGTCCAAAACCATTTTTTTTCTTCAGAAATTCTCTAACTCCATATCTTAATGGCGCTCATTTCAATATTGTGAAAAAACTACGCATTCTAGAAAAACATATTCAATAAACAACTGTCTTGAAAATACTTGCTCTTTAAAATAAGATTTTATAAATTAAAACATGTTTATAAACAAAAAAGTTTAAACCCAAAAGTAACCTTTTTTTTCAATTATTTATAATTACTAAAATATACAATAAAAACATTTAAAACACATTTAACAATGTGAGTTTTTATGTAGTTATAGTAGAGAAAGATGTACCCGATCGGACAAGTAATTTTTAAACAATTATATTGGTTTATCCCATTTGAGAGAAAAAAAGGTCACAGTGGCTGTACAGGTGCTTTGTCACTACTTGGATTGGTTTTTTTTGGTCTGATTCCCTTTATAAGGTCTCACATTTTCATGTTTTTAAAAAAGCATATTAGTTTTTTAATTGTTTACTTACAAATAATTTTATTATTAATGCAGAATGAAGTACCATTACAATTATATTGGCAAGATTCCTAACTGATGCCGCGCAGTATATGTTTATTAAAATAAATGAACACAAATATTACTTAACCATAAAATTCATCAGAAAACAGAATAAACAAGTAAACAAGGCGAAAAGCTCGGGTTCGTTCAGAAAAATATTTTCAAATTTTTTAAACAAATTATAAAAATCAATTTTTTCGGCCCAGAATTTTTTTATTTTTTTGACCATTCTAAACAAAATAGATCTCCTGTAGGTTTTCTGTAAACTTTCTGAGATCCTTTTCGAGTTATAAATAATTTTAAACACAAAATTACGATTTTCAAGGCTCAAGGTCGTCCCTCTGTAAATCATGTTACAATATTAGATGTTCTACTTGCTTTTGAAGAAGATACGCACACTTCTGTTCGTAAGGTTAGTAGTGATCTCGATGTTTGCAAAACAACGGTACACAAAATACATAAAAGTAAGTAAAATGCACAGTTGTACAGGAATTAAACGAGGATGATCCAGATAAAAGAATACAATTTTGCGAAATAAAAAATAAAAATATTATTTTTTCTGATGAGACTACATTCAAATTAAATGACGAGGTCAACTGTCAGAATTGTAGATAGTGGGTAAAAGAAAACTCCAACTGGATGCGGGAACATCATACACAATACCCGTAAAAGGTAAACGTATGGGCTGGCATTGTAAGAAATAAAATCATTGGACGGTATTTCGAAGGTAATTTAAACGGGCCAGCATACCTTCAGTTTTTAAGTGGGTATCTCGTACCTACTTTCATTAATTTATTCCCCAGTTCAATTAATCTTGGAGGTTTTGATAAAAGTTTATGGTTTCAACAGGATGGTGCGCCTCCGCATTATGCTTTAGATGTTCAAAGGTACCTAAGAGAAATTTTCCCGAACAGGTGGATTGGAAGACGTGGATATATTGAATGGCCAGCGAGGTCGCCAGACCTCAATCCTTTTAATTATTTTATGTGGGGTCATTTAAAGAATGTTGTTTGTAAAACGAAAGTGATAAACGTGTATAAACGACTACAGTGAATAACCGTATAAAGGAATAATGCAAGAATAATGAGTCCGCAGCTAACGAAGTATTATTATATAATGTACTGGATTTCAATGTGACTTAGTGTACTTAGGTGGATATTTTGGTCACTTTATATGCAAGCTTTCAATGTGGTTTTTTATTACGTAATAAAAAATTATATAAAATTACACTAGTCAGTGAATGACAAAAAGGTTTTGCATTAACCACTGTTATATCTACGTTTCTACGGTGAAATCTACGTTTATTGATTTACCAAAGAAAACAAAATCCGTCTCCCACAATGATTTCCGGACCATCAGCTTAATGAGCCACATTTTAAAGTTATTTCTAAAAATCATACATCAAAGGATATACACATTTGGAAAGTTCAACGGAACATAGGGATTTTTAATACAATTACTGGGATCTCCTGATGTGCAATTACCCAGTGTAAATTTCAATAAAACGTCGCGATGTTTTATAAATAATATGTTTGTTCCACTTGATTGCTGCTCTTTCGCGATTTGTAGTAGCGTATTCGGCAGGCGTACGTCGACCGACAGTGTTGTATCATCGTCTACCGATTTTGTGTTTTTGTGCAGATAATAATAATGTTTTATTAATAACAATTTTGTTTGTGTTCATTAGGTATTATTTGAATTGGTTAATGTATAGTTTAATATATTTATTATTCCAAATTTTGCCGATAATTGAAAATTTAAAAGGATGTATATGATATATCGAAATCTACAGATTTTTGCCGAAGGTATCTACCGATTTGGCAACAGTCCCAAGGAACATCACTGACCGAGCAAATCAAATACCTTTGCCCTTTGCTTCTCATTATAACGCCATAAGCTGAAATTAAAGTAGTGTTTCTAACCATAAACCATGTATAAAAACGAAGAAAAAGTACAAATTTTAAAATGGTATTTTGGGGGAAACTCATACCGTGACATTATAAATTTATTTACTTGTGCCTATGAAGATAGGCCAATACCGACACAATCAACTATTAGTCGTATTATTAAAAAAATTGAATCGTTTGGTTGTGTACAAAACTGTTGAAAGTGTACGGATCTAACACGAGAGAAAATAATCAACGAAGTTCGGCAAAATAGGGAAATTGATGTTTGTAAAGTTGCTGAAACTAGTAATCCTTGTTCAAGCAAAACTATTGCTGAAGAAGTTGACATGAATGATAGGACTGTCAGGAATATTTTGAAACGGAATGGTTACCGTTGTTTTAAAGTTTCAACAACTCAAGAGTTATTAGCCGAGGACAATTTCAAACGCAGGGAATTTTGTGAACTGATGATGAATAAACAAAATGATAATGAACATTTTTTAAAAAACATTTTGTTTACCGATGAATCGACATTTTCGTTACATCGGAAACATAATCCTTCTATCGTACGATATTGGTCTCGGCATAATAAGCACTTGAGTATTCCAGTACGAACACAATATCCCCAAAAACTTAATGTTTGGACAGGTATTTTGGGGGACTATATCGTCGGTCCATTTTTTATTGATGGTAATTTAACAGGAAATAAATATTTAGAATTGTTGCAAAATCAAATTATTCCAGCACTTCAATTACTTCCTGTCAACTTTGAAGATATTTGGTTTCAACAAGACGGCTATCCTGCTCACAATACACGAGTAGTTCAAAATTATTTAGAAACCATTTTTGGAAATAAATTAATTTCTTCTCGTGGTACGATTAAGTGGTCTCCCAGACCACCAGACTTAACCCCAAATTATTTTTTTCTTTGGGGATATTTAAAAGCAAGTGTTTATCGACACGGTTCTAAAAGAGCCCGAAATTTAGCGGAATTGAGGGACAAATCATCTTTGTGGAAGCATTAGACCGGAACTGCTCAGATATGAGAGTATCTTTGTACAACAGATTTGGTTTTTGTTCTGCAGAAAGAGGTGGAATATTTGAACCTCTATTACGTTGAATTTTTTTTTATATTATTATTATGTTATTTTTGGAATTCGTTTTTATTTTAATTTTTAGAAATCTACTTTTTTTTCATGTCATTTTGGCAATAAAATATAACAATTTTTTTAGTAAAATAATATTTTAATTCCATATCTACGTAAAATTGTAACTTTTTGGCGAATTGACATGTAGGTACCCTATAGGTTATTCCACGAATATACGACTGTTTTGGATTACTTCGACAACGAATATTTTACTGTGCAAGTAGAAGTATGAAGGTAAATTGGTCTAATCACTATTCCAATAAAAAGGATCTACTAGTATGACATCTAAACTAAAATTATTTCAGTTAATAGATGTTCAGATAGATGCAAAATTTATTGTGAAATTTAATCCGAAAATCACAAAAATTTTTACACAAACGCTACTATAAATAAATATAATGACAGACATTTGGGTAAGCTTTCCGTGAAATGTAAACACCAAAGAGGCGTGCCGGGTTTCTTTGATATTACACTATTTTATTACTTTATTAGGTACTACAACTGTGATAAAAAGAAATATACTATTTTTAATATAAATGAAAAGAAATTGGCAGAACGATGGTTCAGAAACGAGAAAAAGGATTTAATATTTCACTTTGTTAGTTTTAAATATTTGTTTGCTTTGAGTGGATGTACTCTTAAAAGTTCCGAAAGTATCGGGTATAACATACCGGCTGTTAATAGTTAAAGTAACAAGTCGTTACAGATATTAAAAAGTAACGAAAATTTATATACAGTTTCATATATCGCCGACTGATTATGGCTGTGAATCTGATCGTTGATGATAGTTTTAGGAGATTAGGAGAATAAGAGAATAAGTAAGTTTTTTTGTTTTTTTTTTAATATCTACTAATTGAATATTTGACTAAATAAATTACACTATTTGATCACTTAAGTATTGTTACACTTCGTTTAAATAACTTAATTCAAAAACCAACTTGTTTACAATACTAAACTCAATGATAGTAATTCTATACTTCAAAATCTGAATTACTGTTCTATAAACTATTAACTCTATATTTATATCATAACTTCATATTTAAATGTAAGGTTTATATTTGTCATAACAGTATTTTAAAAATGGGGAGAATTTACTATTGTACAATTCAGCACATTGGACCATTTGAATCGATACCTTAAAGCGAATTTAAAACAGTCGTATATTCGTGGAATGGAGTATACCTGTGTTCCGTTTTTATTCTGGCGACTTGGCCTGATGCAAGATTTTATTATACGATGATCGTTTGCATTTGGTAACGTGCGCAGGAGTCCAAACATATCGACTGGAGAGGGAGTCCAGTCGAACAAATGAATTAATTATAACACATCGCGACGTTATATTGAAATTTACACTGGTTAATTGCAAATCAGCTAATCATTGTATAAAATTCCTATGTTCCGCAAAATAAATTCCAAATCTGTATAGACGATGCGAAGAAAAAATCAGCGGTACACAGTTCGGTTTTCGGAACGCAGTGGGTACGAGAGAGGCTCTCTTTAGCACACAAGTGCTATTTCAACGATGTAGAGATGTTAATTGCTATATTTATGTATGCTTCATTGATTACCATAAAGCGTCCGATACAGTAAAACATGACAAGCTGATAGATATTAACACATATTGGAATAAACACACGTGATCTAAGAATGATTAGCAATCTTTACTGGAATCAAACATCGTCTACCCTTACAGAAGCAGGAGAATCCGATGATATCAAAATCAAACGTGGGATCCAACATGGATGTCAACCCTTGGTGTTCAAAATATACTCTGAGGAAATCTTTCAAGAAGTAAAAGAGGATGTTGAAGCCGGAATTCTAATTAACGGAGCATGTATGAATAACATCAGATAGGAGGATGACACGGTGGTATTCGCTGACAGTTATAAAGCCTTCCAGGAGTTAATGAATAGAATCACAGAAGTGAGTCAGAGATGTGAACTTTCACTGAACATTAAGAAAACAAAATGTATGACGATCTCTAAGAAGGAACAGCAAATTGAAAGAATCAGTGTGAATGTATACCAACGTACCTTGGTACGAACGTCAGTGAAAATTGGGACCATTCCCTAGAAATAAAATGTAGGAACAAGAAAGCAAGATCTACATTTCAAAAAATGGCTAAGCTATTCAAATGCCATGATTTATACCCATAAAAATGAGGTTACTACTATGTTATATCTTTCCTATACTGTTGTACGGAGTTGAATCGTAGACTGAATTATGAATGTTCTTGGGAAAAACACTTTTTTAAAAACTGAACTTCACAATTAAAACTTTTATTTCGACTTACAAAGATTTTGGTAACAACAATAATAATTTAAATCAGACTGAAAAATATTGATTTTTACATGGTGTTTTTATAATTTATTAATTGCTGATCTTGCTGTTCAATACGTCGCAATTTAGTCCAGAATGTTCAAGCGGTAGCCTCGTGTTGGAATCCACGTGGTGGAACTTACTGGATGGTAGCGGTCATTGTACTGTAACTACTCCATCCCCTGAAGAAGTTTTGTGAGGGACGAACAGAACTGTTGAGTTGGCCTCTTCTGGAGTTTCGTCGTTAGAGTTGGGTTTTTTGTTGTTTGTTTTATACCTGTAACATATATAGAGGCAGATTATTGTAATAAAGATATATAAAGGAGTCATCCAAAAATGGTTATGGCTATGGTTCCATAATTTCGGGTTAATTGTCTCTAGATGTTCCTCTTCCTTAGAGAGTTCATGCAGTTTGTCTAAGGGGATGTGATCTATCCTTAATGGTTTGAATTTAATCGCTGTTTGAATATCTATGGTCCTTATTTTGGGAAGCATTAGCGGTTGCTCTGGGATGGTTGTCCTTGAATTTATGTAACTCTGGATTGGGGTTTTGAATTCGCATCTTGGCGGAAGATTGATGAGATAAGTTCCTTTTAGGCCCAAAATTTTTGTTGTAGAACATCGAGTTGTAATTTTGGTTGATTCGGGGAATATTCCTATATAGTGGGCGTCTGATAATCTTTGAATGATGACATCTCGAGTTTGGACGGGGGTGTATTGGCAAGAAGCTTCTTGGGTGCTCAACTGCAGGATTTGTTTGATACAATCATCAGTTTTCGTTGCTTCTAGTATTGTTTCCTCTTGGCAAAGATATCTTGTGTCGATTCGGGCACATGGTTCTTCCAAATATTGAAAGGATTTTTCGTTTATGAGGAGATATGGTTCCGGAGGAATGATTGTAGTAGAATTTGCGGTAGGTATAGGAAATAAATGATAATAAGTAAAGGAATCAGGGTGTAGGACAGGAAAATGAAGGATAAATATAATAGTACGGTTTGAATAATAGGCATCTACCTTGATGATGTCGTAGTACTTTAGGATGTCCTCTTCTTCGATGTACACAAGTTGGTCTGCCTTGTGGTGTTCCAGCATTTTATTGATGATCCATTTTATTTCGTCTTTCTTGATCACACTGTTATGGAGAGTGTTTACACGAGAAAAGGTAATGGCTTCTTCTAAGTCATTAAGTAACTGAAGTATAATTTGAAGGGTCAAATTTAATTGGTCCAGAACATTCCTTGCTTGCAAATAATGATTGAAGTCAAAAATGAATGTATTGAGATTCGTGCTGATATTATTTACTTCTTCTGCTATTATTTCTTGGTTATGTGTTAGTAATGTGATAGTTTCGTAGAACTCTTTTATAATCTTCTTGTTCAAGCTAATGTGACGATTAAGATGATTTATAAGATTTTCCTGATTCGTCTGTAAGGTTTCTATAGCCTTGTTGTATTTTTCTGCGTCATCTTGATCTAGATTTCCAGAAATTGCTTTGATAATGCTTCCTATTCCATTAATTAACCCTCTTTCTGTTCTGCTATAGGGGTAAATTGTTGAGAATTTTTCTTGAGCTGATTTTAATTGATATCTAAGAGCTTGGTCGAAATTTTGTAAACTGCTAAAATACGGATGGCTAAGTCCATTTTGAATTGCTGTGGTCACTGCAACGTACTGGGTTTCAATTCTGTCTAATTCTTCCTTTATTGGTAGTAGTTTGAAAAGGTGTATAAAATCGTGTGTACTAGTATGAATCTTTGCTTGTCCCAGGTTGAGGGGAATTATTCCTGGGTTGTCTTTCAGGTCCTTGATCTTCACTTCCTCTCCCGTCGTCAGGGTGATCCTGTGGGGAAGGTTCAGAATTAGTTTTTGATTTAGGTTGGTGTTTTATGTTTTTCTTGTGAACTGTAGTTTTTGATGTTTTTACAGTCACTTCGTTATTTCTTTTTATATGTTTTGCGGAATATCGCGGAAGTAATTTATTTCTGGTAACTGTTTTCCGTGTGTAGATTTTTGTACTTGGTTTATATGTAATAGGGTCTTGTCTCGATTTATTTCTATTTTCAATGACTTTATTTTTATTCTCTTGTATTTGTTGGTTTACTTCCTTGTATAATTCCTTTGTTATCTCTCTATGATTTTGGATATAATTGTTCAGTATTACTTTCTGTATGTCAACGTCAAAGGGATCTTTTGCGTCGATATGTCCGTTTAATATGTCGATGGGTCTTAACTTCGTTGCTGAATGTATGGAATTATTGTACCCAATTATAGCGTATAGCATTTGTTCTTTAATCGAGAGCTTTGCTTTGGTGTTCCTTAGGATTCGAAGATGTTCGATTAACGTAGAATGAAATCTCTCAATCATCCCGTTGGATTGCGGATTCTCTGGTGTTGTATAGTGGATTGAGATTTTATGAGAGTCTACAAATTCTTGTATTACTCCATTTTTAAATTCCGTACCATTATCGGCTACTATCATTGTTGGGAGTCCATGATGTGTTATAAAAGTCAATAGGGCGTTGAGTACATTGATTGCATTTCCTCCATTTATTGGGTAGGCTTGCCCATACTTCGAAAATGCGTCTATTATGGTTAGAAACTTCTGTCCATCAGCCTGGAATAAATCAATGTGAACTATTTCCAGTGGTTTAGTGGGAGTTGGTGTAACCATAAATTTTGGTTTGGGAGGAAGTCTGTCGTATTTATTTTCTTGACATATATCGCAAAAGTTTATGATATCCTCTATGTCCTTCTTCGTATTAGGCCAGTAATATCGTTTCCTTATTTGACTTTCTGTTTCAGCTATTCCTCTATGGTTCGTTTTTCCTTCGTGATAGTTTTTTATAATCTCTTTTTGTTGTTCTTCTAGGTTAACATCTTCTAATAAAAGATTGCACTTTACTAAGTCATATGCGTTGTTTTTAAAAGTTTTCCTGATAATTTCGCAAATTTCTGCAAAAATTTCTTCTTCTGCTTCAAATAAAATTGCATATTTCTTTTTCGGGTTGAGGTGTTCCTTAAAAATTTTTATGGTATCAGCTTTTAACTGATCTTTCGACAGCTGGATATGATAACGTCTTTTATTCGGAAAGGTTTGTATAATTGCTGGAGGTCGTGGATTGTAGTTGACGATTTTGACTATAATTTGGTTATTGTAGAAGTTAAGTCGTTTTTCCGAAATAGGTATACCAAGAATTGGGTTTTCTACTGCTGTATGTATTGTTTCATTTCCGTCTTCGTCCATGTTTTGATCTTCGTTTTCAACAGTATCTTCTGGGATGTTTTCTGGAATTAATTCTGTTGCTTTTTCTTCTACAATCTCGTCGATTATTCGATCTGCATCTGGATTATTAGTCGTTGACCATCCATCGTCTTCCATGTCTACTAAATCATCAAAGACTTCCTTAATTTGTGAATCGATGTCCATAGTTTCCTTTGTGTGTATTTCGATTCGAGAGAGTGCGTCCGCATTTGTATTAGCTTTGCCTTTTTTGTAAATTACTTCGTAGTCAAATTCTTCTAATTTTAATCTCCAACGTACTAGTTTGGAGTTGGGTTCCTTTAGGGAGAATAGATATTGCAAAGGACGGTGGTCTGAAAGTATTTTAAATTTTCTTCCAAATAGGTAAGGTCGAAAATACTTAGTTGCCCACACCATTGCTAACATTTCCTTTTCTATTGTGGAGTACTTGGTTTCGGTTTCATTTAGTGTCCTGGAAGCAAAGGCAATTGGTTTATCACTGCCAACTGGTCCTTGAGAAAGTACTGCACCGATAGCGAAGTTACTGGCATATGTTGTGAGGTTAAACGGTTTGGAAAAATCTGGATATTGCAATAATGGCTCATTCATTAATAATTTCCTGCACGTTTCAAAGCATTCTACGAATTCGGGTGTATGTTCGATCTTTGTATCTTTTTTCAGGCATCTTGTTAGAGGTTTCGTGATTTTTGCGAAGTCTCGAATAAACTTTCTGTAATATCCCAGTAGTCCAAGAAATCCTCTTATTTCTTTTGCTGTTTTCGGTATTGGGTATTTTTCTATTGCTTCAATTTTCGCTGGATTCGGTTTTATGCCTTCTTGTGTGACTACGTGTCCTAGAAAATTAACTTGTTTTTTTAAGAATTCGCATTTGTCGACTTGGATTTTTAGTCGGGCTTCTCTTAGTCGTTGAAATACTTTTGTGAGATTTACTATGTGTTCCTGTAGTGATGTTGAATATACTATTACGTCGTCCATATAGACGAGGCATATTTCTCCTTGAAGTCCCTTCAATACATTGTCCATCATACGTTGGAACGTGGACGGAGCGTTCTTAAGTCCAAAAGGCATTCTTAAATATTCATAGTGTCCATTTTCCACATTAAATGCTGTTTTGGGAATGTCTTCTTCAGCCATCTCGATTTGGTGAAATCCGCTTGCTAAGTCGAGGGTCGTAAAATATTGACATCTTCCCAATTTGTCCAAAATATCGCTAATGTGAGGGATTCTGTATCGGTCGTCAATTGTTTTCTCGTTGACCTTTCTATAATCTACTACTATCCTCCACTTTATTTTACCGGATGAATCGGGTTTCTTTGCCACGACCCAAATGGGCGAGGACCATGGCGATTGACTTGGTCGAATGATCCCTTGCTCTAACATTGAAGAGATTTGTTTCTTTACTTCTTCCTTGTGTACATACGGATACCGGTATGATTTCGTATATACAGGCTCTTCATCCTTGGTTCTGATGTGGTGTTTAACTTCGTTAGTAAAGCTGAGAGGAGTGTCTGGTTGGTGAAATATATCGGAGAATTTTCGGCATAGGTGGCGAACTTGTTCCTCTTCTTCTTCGTTAAGATGTTCGGTTTTAATTAAGTCGTCGATATCTTGTCTGTAGTCTGGTCCGGAGGTTGTTTCCATGGAATATATATGGAAATCTTGAATGTCTATTTTATTGCTTTCGAGTGGTTCCATAAGAGAAAGATGAATGGGTTCTGACGTGAAGTTGGCAATTTCGGTCCAGGCGAGGTGGTTCTCGGCGTTAGTAAGGGCTTCTCGTACTACGACGCCTTGTACTTTTTGGGTAGGAATAATGATGGTTCCTTTTTCTTCTTTGACAGGAATTTTCACTTGGCTAATAGAATTTGCTTCCAAATGAATGGAATAAAATTGTGTTTTATTTGTTTCGTAATATTTAATGGGGATTGTAGAATCTTTTGTAACTAGAAGCGATTTAGGGAAGTTTAATTGGGCTTCGAAGAGTTTTAGATTGTCGAGGCCAATAAGACCATCGAAAGTTTTGTGAAACTTAAAGAGATAAAATTTCATTTTGCTGTCAGAATTAAATTCTGAAAATGAAGGAATTTCGGCACAATATTTTTGGGAATAGTTTTGAAAAATTGATGTGACGACAAAGGGTTCATGTTTTATGTAACTTGGAAAATATGAAGAAGCTATTTCTGGGTTAAGAAATGACTTTGTGGATCCTGTATCGATTAAAAGTCGTAAAGAAGGCTTAGAGATTTCGATGTAGGGTAGCTCCTTCTTGTCGGGAAATGAATGAAGTTCAATTACGTTCCGATTGCTTCTGGTGGGTCCTCTCGAAAATTTACGTTTTCTTCGTATTCGGTTGGTTGATTTTCGTATGTATCTTGTAGAAAATTGTCGTATTCAGGTTCGTAATAATCATTGTAGTTGGCATTCTCTTCTTGCTCATCTCCGTGGCATTGTATATTGTAAAGTTCTTCTACGGTGAATTTTGGCTGTGCTCGGTAATTTGGTGTAAAATTTGGACGGCCTCTGGTTGTGGTTTCTGATATTCCACTCATAGGTGTTGGTCTAGACTGTTTTGACTGTCCAGGTTTGGGTGCCCATACATTTGACTGGTTCTGGGTCCTGAATGCTGGAGGGTTTGAATTTTGTCTAAATTGATCGAAGTTTTGTTGCCGATGTGGTTGCTGAAATTGATTCTGCGGATAGAATTGTCTCATTGATTGCTGCCATCGTGGAGGTGCAAAATTTGTCTGTTGGTACAATGGTTTTTGGATCTGTACAGGCATCTGCTGTCTCTGAGGTCGGCGTTCTTGATAATTTTCACTTCTTCCTGATGTTGAAGGTTGACTTATTTGATTTTTTTGAAGATATCGAACATTATTTTCTTCCTGTACGTACTGTATTGCCGTGGCTAAACTTCCTGGTCTCATTGCTCTGATAACAGAGCCCATTGGTTCTCGTAGGCCTGCTAAGAATGTTGTAAGAGCTTGTTGACGGAAAAATTCTTGTTTGCTCCTTTTAATATCGGCATTTATGGTATGTAATTCTAGGTAATTATTAATACAGCTTAAAAGTCCCATGATTTTTTCGTAAAAATGCATAATAGATTCTGTTGAGCCTTGTCTTAAATTTACTAGATCCCTTGTAAGCGAATTTTCGTCTCTCTGGTCTCCAAAATTTTGAATTAATGCGTTTTTTATTTCGTCCCAACTTTCGCATCCATATACAGATATAACTTCCTTGGCTCTACCTGTTAATTTACTGATAATACCATGAAGCAAAAATTTGTTTTGTATATTAGCTGCATTAAGTCTGTCATAATAATGGTTTAGAAGTATTGTAGAAACTTTAATAAATTCATGTAATTCATTTGGATTTCCGTCAAAATTTGGAAGAATGCATAAATTTTTAACGTCAAATTGTGGAACTGCCATATTTTAAAAATTTTCAATATAATATATAGTCAATAGTCAAATCGGTATAGTAATTTTCAATAATCAATATATAAATATATAAATCTTAATCTACTTATTTCTATCTATTAATCTCTATGTTTATTAATATATAGTATTTATTAAGCTATTCAATTTTGTCTAAATCTGACTCTAAAGTCAATCTAAGGACTTAGAGGAGATATTTTTAAATTACTTTAATCTTTGTTAATCTATTCAATCTTTGTTTTATTTATCTTCTAATTTAGCTCTGATTCAATCTAAGGACTCAGAGGAGTCTGATTTATTAAAAATTCTTTCAAAATCTAATCTTCTTAATTCTAAGTAATAATAAAATCGCTTACAGGATAAAGACGATGCCGATATGCATTCCTTTGCTCCTGAAGGCTTCTTCTAACTTCTAATTCTCTAATTCCCTCGGGTGAACTCTGCAGACGGTTTCCCTGGGGCTGGTTCTTGGAACAGTGGACAAACACTTAAAAGTGACGAGGATCTATAAAGACTCTTCCACTTCCGTACTGACTCTGCGCCAATTATGAATGTTCTTGGGAAAAACACTTTTTTAAAAACTGAACTTCACAATTAAAACTTTTATTTCGACTTACAAAGATTTTGGTAACAACAATAATAATTTAAATCAGACTGAAAAATATTGATTTTTACATGGTGTTTTTATAATTTATTAATTGCTGATCTTGCTGTTCAATACGTCGGAATTTAGTCCAGAATGTTCAAGCGGTAGCCTCGTGTTGGAATCCACGTGGTGGAACTTACTGGATGGTAGCGGTCATTGTACTGTAACTACTGTCACAGACGCTACCTGCAAGAAAATTGAGGCTTTCGAAATGTGGCTTTAACGTCGAATCCTGAAGATATTCTATACCGACCACGTTCCGGACCAAGACGTTTTATAATACGTTAAGAATACAAAAAGAAAAAGAGTTGTTAATCACAATAAAAACAGCCAAAATCGAATACCTCGATCACATCCTGAGAACAGCGAAAGGCGAAAGATTTCCTGGCTGAAAAATCTACGTACGTGGTTCAACACAACAACCACAAATCATGTAAGAGCAGCAGTTTGCGAAATACAAACTGCCTCTAATAAGGGGAATATTTGTTATCCCGTCTCACCTAGCAGGTCAGCAGGTCTATCTGACCAGCCAAAAATAGCTAAACACGTGTATCCATGGAAGACTGAATCCGGTAACCAGCAAAACTTTATTTAAAATTAGGGATTCAAACAATCCAGTGCTGAAATGCTTTTCGATTTCTAACACATTTTCATGTTAACTTACTTCAATAATTTCAGGTGTATGTTTACTTATCGGTATTCGAGTTTGCCCTTCAAGGCTACCAGAAATAGTTACGTAGATTTCGCTGATACACCCTAAAAACAGTAAAAACATTCTGGAACTGAATATTGCTGTTCTCAATTTACTTCTAATTGTCATTTAAAAGACAAATAAACTACGTTTGAATGCTTCATTTGCCATCTGTTTAAGAGGTAAACGTGAAACGTTAACAAGTGTAACTTTTAATTATAAAATAGTTGGTTAAACGGCTAGCAAGCAGTTTCTTTTAAAAATTACTACCTACTGCTATAAGCAGTGCTTGTAAATGCACTGCAGTGCATAGGCATAAATGAATATAATTTTATATATTTTTAGTTCAGTAAAATGTAAGTTCTACATACCTGATGTGGTTTAATAAACTTCACTGGAATACTATAATCGAAATATACCTGAAACTTTAATTCATCGATCGGTTTTTCTTGTATAACACTCTTCTTCGTTTTGGCTTTTGGTTGTTTAGCATGAAGTTTTTTGGTTTCTAAAGTGAAATTGACATTCTGCCGTCTAAAATAAACGTTTTAATACCTTAACACAATAAACTTACAATTACCTTCTAACAACTTACAAATCTCTTAAAAAGGACAGCATGTCAGAATCTGTTGAAATTTTGTGTGCGATAATATGGATCACACCGTTTTGAACATCCTCAAGCGATTTTAGTTCTTCTTTGGATACATCTACCCACTGACTTAAATCGACAGCGCAAGTATTATTAAACAAAGCAGTAGCAGGCTCCTCTAGACCTAATGATTTGGCTCTTTCTGCCAAAGTGCGTTTCGCTTCTGGCTTGTAAGGAGCATACTGAAAAAAGTGTTTGTATAAGTAAATACATGTCAAGACTGGAAGACAATACACCAATGAAAACCGCGCATTGCAAAATGTATATGGGACAGATATGTGCCAATAGGGCTGAAGTACCGAAGAAATCAAGCAGAAATCACAAAAGGCTTCCTTACTGAATATTATATACCAGTCAAAGGATACTTTCATATAATAAGGCTGTTTCATAGAGACTTAAGCTACAGAGTCTGTGACATTAAAATAAGTCAACTAAAATAGTCAACAATATTTTGCATGGCTCTACAAGTCACTCTTTAAAACTGCTTCTCAAGATACTTCTTAATAGAATCAAGCAGAAATGTGAAGAAACAATGGGAAACAAACGATTCGGTTTCAGAGAAGGATTGGGAACAGAGGAAGCTTTGTTCTCAATGCTAACATTACTTCAGGGAAGAATGATTACAAGATCATGGGAAGTACAGAAACGAATTTTGATTTCCACTCCAGAAATCGTTTTCAAAAAAGATTATTAATTGGCGCTTTTTATACCAATTTGACAGGTGCCTTACTTGTATTCGTGTAAGTTTACCATTAGTAATCAAAATTCTGATTTTAATTAATGTTGGTATGTTGTTGTTGCTGACTTCTTCTTTTAGTATTAGTAACCAGAGCTTGCTACATTCTGTTCAGCCAAGAAAAGCCAAGTAAGACATCAGTCAAATTGGTGTATAAAAAAGCGCAAATTAATACACGCATATTTTAAATAACCTCCTTACTTTTAAAATAATCTTTGAAAAGCTAGTTTCTATTTTAACGAATCATAAATATATCCGCAATACCTTAAAACAAAACTCTTCGACCAATGTATCTGACCAGTCATAACATACGAATGCCACACATATTGACAAGGTCGAACATGAATAAATGAAGATCCAGAGAGCGATGAAGCCATTAACAATATCCAATAGGCAGATGACACTATACTACTAGGAGATAGCGTGCAAGGTTTACAATGCCTTGATATGCGACAAGATATGCGAAGCGATATGTGAAAACGAAATGTGGAGGCGTAGATATAACTTTGAACTGCAGAATATCTACAACCATTAGGTTGCTGGAAAATATATTACCACTATAATTAAGCGAAACCGTCTGCAGTGGACAGGACAAGTAGCCCGAGCCCCGGAATCGAGCATGATAACAAAGATTCTAATAGCGCAACCTAGTGGGAACAAGAAGATAAGACAGACCAAAGCTGAGGTAAACACAGGATTCTGAGAAGATCGGTGTTGCCAACTGGAAAAGCAAGGGACAGAGCAGAATGGCGCAGAAATCTTGAGAAGGTCGAGACCCTTTAATGGCTGTAGCACCGTGATGATTATGACAAAGTAAGTCGAAGACCTAATGCACGATACTATGGGCAAATAATCAGGTAATACAACGAGTGTCAAACTTCACATATCTGGGATGTACACTGACCGAAGAATAGGATTACTATCAGGAAATAAAATGCCTAACTCAGCGATTCCCTAACTGTGGTACGCGTACCACCAGTGGTACGCGACGATTATTAAGGTGGTACGCAAGCAGCCATAGGACATACACAGTAAAATTTACTGAGTTAATAACCCCACGGCGCGTGGGGGCGCCGTCGCGTCTAGTTTGCATTAAGCTTCGTCTATTCTGCTGGCCAGCGCGTCTTTCGGCGACCGCGACGCGATTCAAACAGTGACAAAGCTATCGAGCGTCCGCAGGCACGTCCAACAGTCCAACCAGCTAGCATTCGTCAAATTACCTATCTAATTTGTTTTAAGTCAAGTTTAATATATTTGAATTAACATGGATAAGTGGCTTAGTAGTGTAAAAAGACCTTGTGCTCAAAATAATGTACCACCAAGTTCATCTCAAGAATTAAATTGTGCAGTGATTCAAGATGATGTTAAAAATTCTTTACCATCGAGTTCCACTTCGGAGCCAAATTGTGCGGTAATTCAAGAAGATAAAATACCTACTAAAATTCGAAAAATTACTAAAAATATGACCCAGAATACATAAATATTGGATTTACGGTGACGGATGTAAATAATAAGCCACGCCCTCAGTGTGTCATCTGCTTTGAAATTTTATCAAATCAAAGTATGAAAGCCTCATTACTGAATCGTCATTTTAACACAAAACATTCTACATTAGTAAGCAAACCGAAGGATTTTTTCACCCGAAAATTAACAGAAATGAAAAGCACTAAGAAAGTCATGTCTTCATTTACTGGTAGTACCGAAAAATCAGTAGAGGCATCATTCTTAGTTAGCCTAAGAATTGCAAAGTCAGGAAAAGCTCACACAATTGGCGAAGAGTTGTTGTTACCTGCAGCAAAAGATATGGTTACCTGTATGTTGGGTGAGGCGTGAGCTAAAAAGCTAGAACTGATATCACTGTCCAATAATACCGTTCAACGTAGGATCGACAGTATAACATCAAATGTTAAAAATAAAGTCATCAATCATGTAAAAAGTAGCGATTTCTTTTCGATACAACTTGATGAGAGTACAGATGTAACGAACTATGCTCAACTTATGGTTTACGTGCGGTATATATATGAAAATAAAACAATTAAGGAAGATTATTTATTCTGTGAGCCGTTATCAACACGAACTACAGCGGATGAAATTTTTAACAAACTGGATGAATTCTTTGCTGAAAATGGATTTGACTGGATGAATTGCGCTGGCTTCTGCTCTGATGGCGCTCGAGCTATGACAGGTAGATTCGGAGGTGTAGCCACAAAAGTAAAATCTGTTGCTAAGAATTGTACTTTTATGCACTGCAGTATACATAGACAAGCGTTAGCAGTAAAACGAATGCCCGAACAATTTAAAAATGTTCTCCAAGATGCAATCAAGGTGGTAAATTTTATTAAATCTCGGGCACTTAACTCTCGTTTATTTTCAAACTTGTGTTCCGAAATGGGCAGTAACCATATTCAGTTGCTGCTACATACAGAGGTTAGATGGCTTGCGCGAGGCAAAATGCTGAACAGATTATTCCAGTTACGTTCTGAGGTGCAGCTGTTCCTGATGGGGACTGATTTTGAATTACGCAATCGACTGACAGACGAACACTGGCTTATATCATTGGCTTACTTATCAGACATTTTTAATCGCATCAACTACTTAAATCTAAGTTTGCAAGGTAGATCTACAAATAGATTTTCAGTAAATGACAAAATAAAAGCATTTATCAAAAAATTTCAAATGATTGAAAAGAGCGTGTCGAATGAGAACCTAGCATCTTTTCCTAATTTAGAAAATTTTATAACTGAAAATGAACTTACAGTGAGTGAAATTGTGATCAATAACATCAAAAATCACAGCCAAATGATCGTTGAAATATTTGAAGAATATTTTAAAGAAGATTATTCGGAGTTCAATTGGATACGGAACCCATTCGTTTAGGATCTGGATAGTGTTCGTGAAAATTTAACTCTAAATGAAAAGGAATCTCTGATAGAGTTATCTTGCGATGGAGCTTTGCAAGTGGAATTCAACAAAGAAGAGCTGTGTAAATTTTGGCTAAAAGTTAAAAATGAATATCCATCGCTGTCCAGAAAAGCATTACTGTTTCTAATTCCATTTACAACCACATATCTCTGTGAGAGCGGATTTTCTGCTATGTTGATAATAAAAAATAAATATCGTAACAAGCTTAACATAGACACTAATTTGCGCCTGAAATTAAGTACAACTGAGCCAGATATTTCCTCTCTTGTCTCGAACATGCAGCATCATTTTTCGCACTGAGTATATTGTATTTTTTCCTATAATTAATAAATAATAATGTTGTTATAAACAGTTGTTGCAGTTTTTAGTACTTTACCATTTTCAAGTTTTTTTAAAGATTACCACAGTTCAGTGGTACGCTACTAATTTATAATTTCGTGTGTGGTACGCGAGATTAAAAGTTTGGGAACCACTGGCCTAACTGAAAAAGCTAAAGCCGTATGGTAAAAATTTTTACCAGTTCCTCTCCTACCAAGTAATGTAGTGCCAATAAGCCCCCTTTTTTAAAGTTTTATGTCTGTTTTGTCATTTTAATTGTGTTCTGTTTGTCCCTAATTGTGTTTTAGTTTCTCTTTAGTTAGAGTATAACTCCAGGTTATACTCTACGGACATATTGAGAGTAACAGAGGTCCAAGAAAAACAAGAATTTCTTGATTTGCAAACCTTTGCAAGTGGTTGACGAACATGAACCGAGCTATTCCGCGGCGTAGCAAATAAGGTTCGCATTGCCATGATATTGATAGGATGGAAAGGATGCAGAATGTTGATAATGGGCTTAAACGACAGAAAATGTCTTTAAGTGGATACGGAATGTTACGAAGGTGAAATGTGTCATAGAACAAGCAACAGATATGAAGTGGAAATTTACACATTATAACATAAAGCAGGACGATAGATAGAACAAACAAGTGCTGCGATGGCGACCCTGGGAATCAAAACGACCCAAAGATTGACCACATATTGTACCCATCCACTAGACCTATACATGGTTTCAGAATTCTAGGGAGGATATCATGAATAAATGGAAAATTCAATTAGCTGCAGTATGACAAGTGTATAACAGTTCTGGAAAAAAAAAATCAATAAAAACATTTAGATAGTTTTTAATTAACGCTTTCCTTTAGAATTTTAAGATTAATTTTAAAAACAAAGTATTATGCATAATAGTACATTATATCTGGATGAATATATTACTTCTAAAAATTGAAAATGTACGCCCAATACTTACAATTATTTCTAATTCCTCTAAACTTTTGGAAGATTTGACGATTAATTCTATTTGCTTATTTTTTTGTCCAGTCTTTTCTAAAGTGTTTACCACAGTCTTAATTTTTTGTTTAAGGACGCAGATATCGTCATAAGCACTTTTAACATCTCGTAAATCTTCAGGAGTCATGTTACCTAAAATAAAGAGTCCCGACTAGATTTATTATATATAATACTGCTGCTTAAAAAATAATGAAACTAAGAAAAAAGTTACAAACGAAATTGGCATAGGAATTATTAAGAGCAACTAAAAATAAAGAAGTGGAAGAGCAATAAAAAAACATCAAAACTAGCTTAGATGAGGCTTCGCAAAATATTCTAGGGTACAAAAGAAGACAAGTAAGGAAAAGCTGAATTTCAGGAGAAATTCTAGTATGCCAATTAAGTTTTAGTTTTTTACTCCACATAACTAAATAGACGGGTTTGACAGTTGAAATGTGTAGTATAAGATATTACAAAAAGACTCATCTAGGGATTCATCAATTTTTTTGTGGCAATATTTTTAAATAAACAGTCAAAACATCAAACTCATTATTTTGCTCATAACTTAAAAACTTGAAATCAAATCTTTCAAATCTCATTTAGTGATTTGAGGTCAACAGACAACTTAATCAGAAAAAAAGATACACAAAATGAGATATGCTAAATTAAAATCGGATAATAAAAAAAAAGTTATAGCAAAAATTAACAACAAAATCGCTGTTTTCGAATATTGTTAATAACTTTTTTATTATTATTTATTAAAATTTGTTTAAATGCATCTGAACTTGAGGGTCTTGTCGTGTTTGAATTGTGTACAAAAGATGGGTCAAATTGGTTGAATAGTTTTTGCGAAATTTAATTTGTTGATAAGATTTTTTGAAAATTGAGCTAATTTCTAGGGCTGGTCAAGATAATTTGACTGAATGGATCTCAATAATCCGGGGCTTATTTTATATAAGGAAAAAAAAGTTAAAAAAAATCACATTTATTTACACAAAATGATTTAATAATAAATAGCACTTTTTAGGCTTATAAACATTTACAATAGGTAACTCCGTAAAATTTAATTCAAGTTAAATGGTTAAAAAATATTTGAAAAGCTGGTAAAAGCACAACTTTTAACACAAAAAAAATGTTCTAGGACCTTTAGGAGCCAAGACAGCCCCTTTAAATCTAATACTGTTACGTTAATTAACAATATCAATGGTTGAAATCTTTTATAAGAAAAGTTTTTAACAAAATTTTTAGCAAACAAAATTATTAAAAATTGTTTAAACATGAGTGTTGTAAACAAAGAGTACTTTGCGCTCCGACGAGAGTAAAATGAGTGAGGGAAACAGACTAAAGTGTCACCCGCACTCTTCAAAAAATCCAACACAGTTTCAAAACAGAATGCTCGGAAGAAATGACATATCTCGGGTTACACTGGACCAAAATTGCTATTTCTTTTTTTAAACTGCGGTAAAAAGTTAAAATAATAACATTTATCATATTTTCAATGAAAAATTATCCAAAACAAAGCAGTTAATAACTACGTGATGTACAAATCTATTCCTAAGTCACCTTTTTATTGTTATTTTTTTATTTAGTTATTTATTTAAAATAATATAATAGTCTCCCGTTTTTTACCGCTCGCTGCTTTGGGAGTATAGCAGGGTAGTCTGCTATATCTAGGGCCTACGGTATACAAGGAAGATAACATGGCCAGTGCTATGCTTTAACCGCCTATTATTACCCCTGGTTTTACCCAAGGTACTCATTTTATTCAGGCTGAGTCGACCTGGGGCCTATAGACATTTTTAAAAATGTCTAGTTGTTCTTGCCGGCGGTAGGATTCGAACTCCGGACCACCGGCATGCGAGGCAAGCATCCTACCGCTTGCGCTACGCAGGCCCTACATTTATTTAAAATAATTATATTCTTCTTCTTCTTAGTCGTTGACCTGATGCAGGTATCGTGATATCATGAAGCTATTAGCTAAATTTCCCAATGTTCCTCCACGTTTTTCTATCTTCTGCCATTCTAGCACATTCTGACAATGGAGCGCCAATGGTAGCAACAATATGGTCCGTGTATCGTGTGGGAGATCTACCTCTATTTCTTTTGCCTTCTACTTTTCCCTGGATGGTAAGTTTTTCAAGACCATTTCTTCGAAGCACATGTCCAAAATAGCTTATTATTTGTTCTGATATTTGTGTTCTTAGTCTTTTCTTTATGTTTAGCTGGTACAGTATGGATTCATTTGTTCTTCGGGCCACCCATGGTATTCTCAGCATTCGTCTCCAGCAGTACATCTCAAATACATCTATGTTCTTTTTGTCTTTCTCAGTAAGGGTCCAGCATTCCGATGCATAAGTAAAAACTGGAAAAACTAGACTTCTTACTAGTCTCATTTTTGTATCGGTAGTTATTTCATGGCTTTTCCAAATTTTTGTTAATTTTGCCATAGCGCTTTTTGCGATTGCTGACCGCCGCTTTATTTCTTCAGTACAGCCTCCTTTGTTGGTTATTAATGATCCCAGATACAGATATTTATCTACAACAGCGATATTGCTTATCATGACCAGATGATTTTGTTTGTTGTTAGCTCTGTCAATTATCATGATTCTCGTTTTATCTCTGTTTATTTTAAGTCCCATCGTTAAGCTTACGTCTTCTATCCGTTGTAGCAGGTGAATCAATTCAGCTTCAGCTGAATATAAAATGGAGAAAATAATTATATTAAATAAATGTATATAATTATATTATTATATAATTATATTATTATACATTTATATTAAATAAATGTTATTTATTTAACATTATAAAATCGATATTTATAAATAATTTTTCTATAGACTCTTATTCAGTGCCGGTTTAACACAGTCTGCCGTCCGGTGCTGATACGGATGCCGCGCCCAGTGTCGCCCAGCCTGCTGAATTGTGATTGGTCAAATGGCAACAGTAATTGCAGCCAATCATAATTCAGGAGTCTGTTGCTCATTTTCTGTATTATCATTGGTCGAAAGGCACCTGAGCTGCAGCCAATGATAATACTGAAAATTGGACATTGGTCGTCGTGCAGGTCCAATCGTAAAAAGTCCAAAACGACCGTTACAGATTGACCTACTTCTTTTGGCATAAAAGAAGTGCACGACGGTCAGGACATTAGACCGGGTCAGGATATGTCCGCTGGTCCAGCCTTCTAGGCAAGTTAAGATCCTCTGATTGATTCAGTTCTCAGAGCTTCTGTTTTAATTCCACAGCATCACCTTTGAACCCAGAACCTAACGTTCTCATCTCTAACGACGGTTTGTCTTCAAACCAAACGGCGGCCATTTTTAAGGAATTTATCTCTGCTTTTCGACTTAGTCGAATTTGCTAATATTTTCCTCAAAAGCGTCGCAAGTGTCATCGATTTAATCTGTGCTTTTGGACTTAGTCCAAAATCTGATTATCTCGGTAGTCTTACAAGTAGTGTAAGAATTTTCTCTTTCAGGATTCTGCTAAGTCTCTACTTCACGGGACCGCCACCGGACGTGCTCGTATCCTTAAAGAAATTGAGATTTAATAAAGACTCCTATATTGTGTTTTATTCTTCTCTTCCAGGTACACTGCAAAATAACTTGTAAGTTAATTCACCTTTGGTTTGGTATTTACATTATTTTTCAGGTACACTGTTTAACATATTTCAAACTTTAACATTTTTAATAAAACTTGCAAATTGTGTTTTATTCCTTTCTTTCAGGTACACTGTAAAATTTGTAAAATATTTCATTCTTTGATTTTGGGTATTTACATTATTTTTCAGGTACACTGTTAAAATTTGACATTTAATTTTGACTTTAACATTTGCTATTTATTTCATTTATATGCATTAAATAAACTTGCAACAATTGTGCCTATTCTTCGATATAAAAAATAACTTATAATTTTTCCCACAGGTCTCAGCGACTAAAAATATTTCGAATTTTGTTGATAACTATTTTTACTGTGTACTTCTTTTACTTTTTATTGTTGATTCACCCGAATGGCACTATAACCAACATCCCTGTCTTTATCCCGAGTCCCTAGCTCAACTCCTTCACACTTCAGGTAGTTTTGACAAGTGACATTTTCCCTACTTACTAATTTAAATTTGCTTATATTTTGACTTTTAGTTATAAATAATAATACTTTCCCTTTCAGATTCTTAATTTAAGAATAATTAACATAATTATCTTCCCGATTCCTGGATCAGGAGATAATTATTATTTTCTTTCAGATTCTTAGCATAAGTTCTAACATATCTGTTTCTAACAATTTAATTACCGTTATTTTTATCTCAATAAACATTATTTATTGTGTTTTCTCTTTAAAAAGGCATTAATCCTAGCTAAGTGTCCATAGCCCGTGTCTATGGCCACTGACCGAGATCCCTACCCTCTTAGGTCCCAGAAAGCGATGGATAGAGCGGTTAACGAGCCTGCTCTTACTCCTGAGGGAGATGAGAGTCCTTTAAGTTACCGACACCAGGTTCATAAATATTTCTTAACTCAACAAAATTTCAATTCAACAAAACATATTTTGAATACAAGTTTATTAAAATAAGGAAAACAATTACAATTTTTTTTGGTTTCAAACTTAAATGAATACTAACAAAATACAAGAAAAAGATTAAGGGCGAACTTCAAAAAGTAAAATAAAAATGAACCTAATAACATTCAAACAGGTAACATGAGGTAGGTAATCAAATATCTTTACTATTGGAAAGCTTGTTTTCTTGTTTTTACTGAAGCGAAGTTTTCGATGATATCATTTATATTTAATTCATTTAGCAGGTCCTCGTTAACGGATAAAACTGCTAAGGAGTTTTATTGGGAAATTGCATGTATTTACCCTTTTTAGTGTCGAAAAAGAGCGTTGGTTATTTGCATTTGCGACCATTATGGAGAAAAAAATTCGCTGGCAAATATGAACGTTTGAAAATGAAGATATTGATTTATTTTCGTATAGAACCTGTACAATTGTAAACGAATGCCTGTTTTTAATTATGGAAGAGACGTTAACAAATGCATTAAATGAACACATTCTTGGGGAAAATGCTCGTCTAAATCTTACTTGTATTTTTGTTGTTATTCGGTTGCCGATCTGAAAATATCTTCATCTTCCGTAGTTTTTAGTTTAAACAAAAATTCAAATGCTCTTGAACAAGATTTATAACTATCAGATCGGCGAATAATCTCCGACTTAAGATTGTCTATTATAAAACATAACATTGTGTTCGCATTTTTGCTTTTTGGCTTAAACTTGCCTCCGAATTCTTTTATCATAATTGCAATTTTTTTTATTATCCTGATAATCCTCTTCTCAGCATAATTTTCATTCCTTGTTGACAACATTCCTAAGGCCTCGTGGTGATCAAAACGATCACGTAAGAAATCAAAGTAATCTGCTAAAGACGATAACAAATGAGCGGTTATGCCTAAATCCATATTTTATACTACTTATTCATCTCAATAACCTTTTGTAAAACGTCAAGGCAGAACCATAAAATTATTCCGTTTTCCAACAAATCAAGTTTTTCCGATAGAGAAGCTGCTTCAACTCTTACTACATTTTCAATCAAACATGTTTTAATCAAACCGTAATTGCTTTTTAACGCTTTTACGGCATCAAAACGAGAAGACCAACGGGTTGTATTCACAGGTAACAGTATCTGCCCCGACTCAGGCGAATCCTTTATTGCACGAGTAAATAACTCTCACCTGTGTGTAGACACAGAGAAAAAATTGTAGATAGCTTGTAAAAACATAAAAAAAGATGTTGCTTCCAAATGACAATCTGCTACATTTTGATCAACCAAATTTAAAGAGTGAGCAGCACACGGCATAAAGAGAGCTAAATCATTGTAAACTTTAATACGTGCTTGCAAACCAGAATATGTGTCACTCATAATACTGGCATTGTCGTAAGACTGGCCTTTACAGTTCTTAATATCTCATTCCAAAGACTCTAACATCCCAATAACTATTTCCTCAAGTTCTTGTGAGCTATGCCCAGTGTTTTTATAAAATCCCACGAATAGTTCCACGGGATTCCCCTTATTGTTACACTATCTTAAAATCACTGTAAGTTGGTCACGGTTTGGTATCTCATGTGTTAAATCTACACTTATAGAATAGTATTTGTTTGCCTTAATTTGCTTAATAATTTTATTGTTACATGCGATTGGACAAAATGCTCATTAATTCGTTACAAGTACCTTTTGATAGATATGACGTTTTGCCCTTACCTAAGTTTGCTCTTTTATTCATGTGATCTTTTAAAAATATATCATATTCTGACAATAATAGTTCCAGTAAACCTAAGAAGTTTCCATTCCGTTTTTCGCCAATTCTTACATGAGTACCTCTAAATGCCAATTCCTTGGTAACCAGAAACTTTATTACACTTATGATTCTTTCTATTACTTTAACTCAATATTCTTTCGCAGTGCTATTTCTTTTTCGATTTCTACATCAACCCTTCCTTACTTTAATAAGCAAGTCGTATAAATTTTCAGATTATCTAAATGATTATTGAATCTTTCATGTTCGTCAAATATTTCCTTACTTTTATTCCATAATGAAAATTCTGTTTTAAATTGGTTCTTTTTTTTTCAAATAAGACACAATAAAGACAAAATATATTGCCAGTGCTCTTGGAGTAAATTGCCCAATGGCGGCGAACCACTTCTCCATTAACCAGTTTTATATAAAATATTTGCTTATTGGCATGCCTGTTTTGTTTGCCGAAATTTCTTTTTGACATTAAAAATTCCATATCTGTAAGATTCTGCTCAACCGATTTTTCTAGAATCATTTCTGTACAATTATGGCAATCTTGCCAAAGCGATCTTTAAAATTAAGTAGATCCTGTTTTGGATCTGAAAAGAAATAAAAAAAATTATTTGTCATTGTCCTATTTTGGTTACCATTTGTAAAGGCACATCATTTTGCATTTTAGCCTCGTTACAAAAAATTTAAATATGCCTTACCCGGGTTACTGGTGGTTGCTTCTTCATCTTCTAATACTTTTGAAACAGGTGATACTACGTGCTCTGGCACTGATTCTGAAGTCTCCAAAATAGGTTCATGTGGTCGAATATGAATATATTTATCACTAGTAGCACTAGAACTACGACCGGTTTGGGAAATATTTGTAGCCAAAATGCTGTCATTTTGGGTATGCCTTTCAAAATTTTATTTTACCTTTCCTGCTTTTCTTGTTTCCTTTTTCGCCAGAAAGATCCACGTTGTTTCCGCCCTTGCATATTTTCTATTGAATATTTATTGTATTAATGTTTTACTTACAGATTATAATTACCTATACAGTTTCAAAGACTAACCTCTTACCGAAGTTTGTTTAGTTATACGTTTTTAGTTATTTCTACAGCTACACCGTGCATAAACCGTATACGTCGACGTTAATTAATAATAATAATTTATTTATAAATTGATAAGTTTCAAAGTTAATGATAAAACAAAAACAAAATGTATTATGATTATATCATGTGGATTTGTATGCAAATTTTATTTTACCATAACCACATAATTTCGGAACAGAACGCGGTTCGCGCGTACCGCCCGGGAACCTTCAACCGCCCGGTGCTACAGCCCCGAAAAGACCCCTGGTTAAACCGGCGCTGCTCTTATTAAATTTGAACAAATCAGTTTTAGGAATTATTTTTAAAACAAAAAATCGTATATATAATAGTATATTATGAGAAATTATAACAGTTGTGACAAAAAAGGTTTATTTTTTACCAACTAGAAACGACTAAGGCAGTCTCCTCCTCAATCGAGGAGGAAATGGACACCTAAAAAACCGCAACAATACCTAAGCCATGAGCAAGGACGTCGGAAAAATAAGGTTAATATTATTCAATGCAACCTCTAACACAAAAAGGTGGCAACGATGCTCCTGAAGAAAGACTGGCCAGCTTTGAGATGTGGTGTTATCAAAGAATGTAAAAAATATCATAAAAACGTAATAAATACGGAAACCTCAAGAAAGATGAAAAAGAAATCTATTAACATCTTTATCAACGTCTGTTATACCTTGCATTTATAGAAGGTTCAGATTAAAGCAGAAATCTGAATTGTGTTTCGAAACTATTTTACGGATTTAATATCAGATGTCGCTATTGCGTCCGTTTCGAAGCCATTTTATCGTTGCTTCCCAAAGACAGAAAAGATCTATTTTTCACGTTGAGAACGCCTATGAATAACTGTTCTGATGAGCTTTATTAAAGCGAAATACGTATAAACAGATACATAGACGATTTGTACGTGAAATGGAATCTTTACTGTCTTTTTCATTTTATTCGGATCTACTCTGTATGAGTACAAGAAACCAATTCGCTAACGATTTCTGCTTAGTTGAGGAGACATGTCGTGGAATGCAAATTTTAGATTCCCCATGTCTCTATTAACATCTTTATCAACGTCTGTTATACCTTGCATTTATAGAAGGTTCAGATTAAAGCAGAAATCTGAATTGTGTTTCGAAACTATTTTACGGATTTAATATCAGATGTCGCTATTGCGTCCGTTTCGAAGCCATTTTATCGTTGCTTCCCAAAGACAGAAAAGATCTATTTTTCACGTTGAGAACGCCTATGAATAACTGTTCTGATGAGCTTTATTAAAGCGAAATACGTATAAACAGATACATAGACGATTTTTACGTGAAATGGAATCTTTACTGTCTTTTTCATGAAAAAGAAATCCTTAAAAGTATGTAGTATGTAGGAAATAAAAATCATCTACTTAAGGTGGAAGGAAAAAGGCCCGGGAGACGACGCACTTCCTGATTAAAAAATTTAAAGAAGTGGAGTAGAAAAACAACAATAGAACTCTGCAGAATTGCTGCAGACAGAGACAAATGAGCCGTAATAATCGCCAATGCCCTTAAAAGATGAGGCACACTAATAAGAAGAAGTACACAAGTCACAGACTACGTATGATTATTATTGTACATAATACTGCTGAAGACAGCATATAAAGCAATTGCATAGGTTTATTAAAATATACTTTATCAAATTATTTAGTTTTATTACACTATCATTATTTCCAAGAACAGGCTAACTTTAGTACATATCAAGTGCGAAAATTAAAATGATCTCTATTTGGACGAACTTCCACCCGCCAATGTTTCATTAGCACAAATTATTTCCTACCAATGATGTTAAATTGTGGCGTTTAAAACTTGCACGGAGAAACCTCACAATAAAATTTTTATCTACTGAATGATAGTAGATCGATTTAACTAAAACCCATATATAACTCACCTGTTTGAGTTCTTCTATACCTAGCAATAAACGGGATTGTACTACCATCGTTAAAAAGATTAATTACGTTATAAGCAATATGTTTACTTAAACTCATATTCTCTGCTAATAATTCATGATCTTTCCATGTTGTTTCACAATTTAAATTAACATGTTTAGTTTTCAAACTTGTACTTGGCAGATTAATTTCCGTTTTTAATTTTTTAGCCTAAAAATTGATATTATTAAAATATACAAAAAAAAAACTACATAATATATACTGTGTATACTACACTAGTAGAAAAATAAAAATAATTTCATATAATCATTATTTAAGATCAAGGAGTGAAGAATGAAACCCCTTTTTTGGATGACCAATTTGTTAGTATACTCACTTTTGGTGGATTTAATTCACTTTTCGCTTCTGATTTTACTTTAGTGTTATCTTTGGAATTTTTCCTTTTTAGATTGGGCTTAGCACTTGCAGTCTAAAAAAATTTAAACAGTAAATATTAAAATCTAATTTCGTATTTAATTAAAATTAATTTTAATCAATTTAAAATACAACAACCATAATCTTAAAACCCCCATGCGGGGTATCTCAGAGATAATCTCAGATAATCTAAAGATATTAGTCTTCATAGTAATGAAGAAGCTTCTATACATTATCAAAAATTGGAACAAATAATATCCAGACAACAAAAAAAAAATGGAAAACACTTGACAATGATAAACTATGTAGATAATTTTATGACAATAATTTTCAAAGCAGAAACACTTAGATGCAGAAAAGAGTCCACCAAAGAAATGTGGTCTTCTAGTACTTCTATTCGACGCTCCTTTTTTAAAACTACTTTGCCAAGAAACATATTTGAAGAACTATTAGTGTTTAGTCAATTAGATGATAAGATAACTAGAGCTTTTCAAAATGTCAGGTAAAAAACTTAATGTTAAATGTTTTTCATGTAAAAAATTGGTTTATTAAGCAAATATAAAAAGACAAAAGTCAGTTTTGTGCACTTATTGTTTATCAAAGTAAACATTTTTAGTCACTGAGGGTAACAAAAAAGGTTATTATCCCTATTTTCTTATAAAGTCGTAGAAATAGTGTCTTCGTTTAAATTTTACTTATATTTCATATAGTAAATTGAAACGATTTGTGTATTTATTTATTTTTCTTGGCAATCGGATTACTATTCTGGAAATTAAAAAAAGAACTACGATGGGAGAAGAACTAGGATTACTTTTCGCACCTAGGGGACATTCAAGGTGACTCAAAGACAGAAAGTGAAGACCACGGAAAGTATAGGTAAAAAGGTAAAATAGTTGATGATTCAACAGAGGTAACGAGCTTAACACCTACACTAAAGTTTTAAGTTACGCATTTTAATAAACCTAAGAATAATTTTATATACCTTATACATATTTAATGATATCAAATGAAGTAGATTGAAAGGAGGGTATAATTTTTGCAATAATAAACTATTAATAAGTTCCTGTCTTTGTATTTCAAATTAACAGCGAGCATAAACAATGTGATCCACGTATCCTATTTAGTAAATATGATTTAGAATATAACAAAACTCTTCTTATATACGCGTCTATTGCACTAAAGGAACTCTCGTAGAAAATTATAGTGCAACTATTTTACATTTACAGATTCTGCCTAGAACATGCATCTTTTCCGAATAACTGGAAACATCCGAAAATTATGCCTTTACTAAAACCAAAAAAGGATGGAAGAAGATCAGAAAGCAATAGGTCAATATTACTACTGCAGTCACTAGGGAAAAGCATTGGAAAAAATCATATACAAAAAGCGAAACAAACATCCAGAAAGGAGAAGAATCATACAAGGCCAATTCGGATTGAGAAAAGGAAGAAATTGCGAATTGCAATTAGCAAGAGTGGTCAGTGACACAAAAATTCACTATCACAGGAACCGAAGAACAGGAATGGCCATTCTAGATACGGAAAAATCATATGACATAGTTTGGAAAAAAACCCTAATCTAGAAGATAGGCAGAGCTAGGCTGCCTCATTACTTATTCAATATATGTGACGCATATTTGACTAACAATACTTGTCAGGTTTCAGTTGACTAAAAGATGTCCAGGATGCCAGTTAAGAATGGATACCTCAGGGCAGCATTACCGATATTATACAATATTTTTGTTTCAGATTTGCCCACCGATGCCAGAACAAATGCAGCCCTCCCCGCGGATGATACGGCAAGCTACACCGCAGTCAAACAAGACAAAATAGTTGAGATATTAGAAGACCACTTAGGAAGAATATCAGACTACAAGAAAAATGGAAAGATTCATTTTACCATCTTTACGCTGCAACAAAATGTACCAGAAGTAGAACTAAAAATGAGAATTTAATCAGATGAAGTCTTCAAGTATTTCGGAGTTCACCTGGAACTACTTCATAGTCCCAGAAAATTAAATTTCGCCAAGAACAACCAAGAAGTCAAGAGAGCCATCAGCGGCGAGGAGATGAATTCATCCTTACATTTTCAGAACTAGTCCTCCATCGCAGACCAAGAAGATTCAATTATACCAGGCCTTCGTTAGAGCTGTGACGTTATATCTAGTCTCAGTATGGAGTTCAACGGCAGAGACCAACTGGAAGAAAAGAACAAGAAAATTCTTCTACCAGGCCACAAAAAGAATCGCAACAATCGAGGATACACCGAGAAAACATAGACTGATTGACCATCTAATTAGGGTCTAGCCAGGTGAAAGAGAACAGGGAAGTAAGTACGGTGTCAAAAATAAAGATATCCAGAAGTCCAGAATAAGTTTTTATTTTTATGGGTAGACGCGAACAACGAATCTGCATTAATTTTTATTTTAAACTAAAAAAATATGTGTAAAATGATTCAAAAAGTACTTTGTACATAAATGTGAGCAAAACACAGATCCAATACAATGAAGAAGATATAATATATCATATAATATATCATATATATTTTATAACATATTATGTTGTAAATATCGACCTTATCAGTATAATAACCGAACTAAAAATATCAAAAATATAAACTCAATGATCACCCAAAATTCACCCAAATTCTCCTGCTTATTTCTAATCCCTAATAGGAATATTGTAAAGCCGTAAAATTTTTATAATTTTTTTCAATTCTCTACCATTCTTCTCTGTTTTGGGCTAGTTTTTCGGCTTCGTGTAACCTCGGTTATTCAGTATTTTTTTTAACCCACCCAATGGCTTGGAGACCTTCCGTAGATCTTTGTCCTTCAATTCTCCCCTCGATTATTAATTTCCATCGTACCTGTTCTTCTGAAAATGTGTCCAAAATACTGCAACCTCTGTTGTATTGGTTTAAGCCGTCTATCTTTTAATTTAAGTTGTTTTTTTTATTTCATCAAAAATATCATCATTAACAAAAAACTTTATTTTATTTTTATCTGTTTTTTACATGGTCTAAGTTTCGAATGCATATGTGGCTATTTGAAAAATTAGTCCTCTTACCAGCCGTAATTTTATGTGCACGGTGCACGGTTTTAAGATCTTCCAAATTGTTACCAGTTTCATCGTAGCTGTTCTTGCAATAGAAATCCTTAAGTATCTGTCGTATCTTTCTTTATTATGTGAGACTCCTGGCATATGAAACTATCTACTATCATAATTTTTGTCTTACTCTTATTTAGATGTAGCCCGTACTCTTTGCTTTTCTCCTCCAGACGTCCCATCATATTTTCCATTTCTTTTTGTTTTGAATATTATTGTGTCATCAGATCTCTCAGTTTACTGATTTTCTTTCCTCTAACTGATATTTCACCCATCCATCCGTCTAGTACCTTTGGCATAAATGGAGAGATTATGTAGCCCTCTCTGATACTGGCTTCTGTAAGTCTTATCAGCTAAATTAAGGGGTGGGGTGTCCCCATCTTCACTAGTATTGGCCATAGATAATGCGAACATTCTTTGACAGAATTTTCTCAGTACCTCCGCAATCCCTTTCTCGTCATTTATAATGTGTTGGTTTTCATCCATTATTGTTTATGGTATTTGTTTTAATTCTCTAGCTAGATATCGGACTTTGTTCATGAGATTCATAACGTATTGCATGCGTTCATGCACAATTCAATTTTTTTGGTTTCTTTCCTATTCAGATTATTTCTATAGAGGTTAATACGACATTTCTGAATGCTTTCCACATTTTTCCTAGACTGTCTTGTGTCTCTAAAATGCTAAGTTTCTTTAATTCGACTCTAAATGGTTCTGGATTTGAAATCTTCAATTTTTTGCGATTTTACTGCGGCTTGGTTCTTTTTAGCTTCAGCTTAAAGCATGTCCGTATTCCAAACAGGCTTTTAAGTATAACTTAAATAGAAGCTTTCATGCTTCATGTTGATAGTTTTTTTTATTCGAAAGAAATATAAAGGTGAATTTAAAGGTAAATAAGCTCTAAAACACAGTTAGAGAATCCATAGAGAATTTTGGATTCAATATTGCGTGGTGTAGTATGCATAAAAGTGAATCGTTTGTAGACGACTGTTTTCTTTATTACAATAATATATAAGCGTAGCCATGTAACCTTGTGCCCGAGTTTTTTGCTAAACTAAAGGTTTCATAACATTGTTTTCTGAGTTTCCAAAACTAAAACTGTCGCTTGAAAGGTACAGTTTCGGCGACGTAGAGACGATTTAAAATAATGAGATAATGGCACTGGAAGTAATTAAAAAACCGGATAACAGAATTGTTTTTGTAACTTAAAGCATAGGGTACGTGTTATGTCGAATGAAGAATGCCGCTAGATGAAGCAGATTGAAGCACTGAGAAGTTATGAACGAAGGTTTCTGCTCTCGACACGAGAAACTTGTGACATAAGTACTTAGGACATATAATGAGAGGGCAAAAATACTCATTATTACAACTTATTATGCAAGACCAAATACAAGAAAACGAAATTTGGTAAGACAAAGAATATCCTGGCTTAAGAACATGTGTAGAACTATTTAGAGCGGCGGTCAACAGAGTCCGCATAGCCATGATGATTTCCAACCTTAGACAGAAGATGGAACTTGAAGAAGAAGAGATACTTGTCTCTCCGTGACATTATATACTGTTAGAAAGAGCGGGACTTGTTTTGGCTTTCTAGCGTCTTGTCACCTTCTGGTAGGAATCAAAAGTGAGCAAAACCGAACAACGAGAACCCATCTCTAACCGTACTACTAATTCATCAGCCGACTCCCGCCACCTGCGAATTCCACTTGTAATCCCCAGTTTTCTTACTAAAGCATAGTACGAACCATAAACCTAGTGAAACTGAAGTGAGTTCGCCAGTCAATTCAGTCATCCAGTCCACGGAAAATAAAGCATAATTTCTTTGTATACGGTTAACCATTTCATTTGTGTAAAAAACATTTCTGGATGTTTCCAATTAATTGGGCGAAAATACTAAGAGTAATACACACATTCTCTTGATAGATATAAGTGTAAAGAAAAAGTTATTAATTGGGAAAATGGCAAAAATCAATCAATTTTTTCCAAACCATCGAAATAAACAAAAAATAATTATACGTATACCTTTAATGTTTCATCGCCATCTTGTATGAATTTTTCATTTTTGATCTGCACCGTAGTAGCCTTAACAGTTTCATCTAATGAACTGGATTCATTATTGATCCTTGGTGTTGTCGGTTCTTTCTTTACTCGTGTCTTTCTCACAGTTGGTTCTTTTTTCACTTGTGGTTTTTTTACAACTCGTTCTTTCTTCACTTGGGGCTTCTTTATTGTGGTTTTTACAATCGGTACCTTTACTATTGGTTGCTTTGTTTTAACTGGTGCCCTCTTTCTAGTATTTTTCTAAAATAAACAAACTCATATGTACAACAATTATATATGTAATTATAGAAGATAAGGTTATTTTAAACTTACACGTTTTCCGAATATAGAAACTATGGAAAGAAGAACGAGCACCAAAAGAATGGAAAGGTGCAACATTGTGAGCATATACCAAAAAACATACTGAAAGGAGACTGAAGAAAGAAGTATACTCTGGTCAATATAGTATATAAAATACTGACAGAGCGTATAAACGACAAGATCACAAAACAGTAGAAAATGAAATAGGTGACCATCGCCGCAGCTTCAGGCAAAGACGTGTCATAATAGACCAAATATTCCAACTGCGTGAGATACAAGCAAAAGGCTTTAACTATGAAAAACCTACGGTAGCTATTTTTGTGGATTTCAAGCTAAATTTTGACAGAGAAAAAGGAAAACGAAGTGCTAAGTGCTAGAAAGTGCTAAATAGAATATGCATAGATAAAAAACATTCATAAAAAGTAACATGGCCTAGTCTTAATATGAATAAACCACTAGACATGATCATGGTAGGGGAAATAGAAGTACTGAGAAAAATATGTGGAAATGGACAATATGTATGAAAGTCCAAATATTCTAGCATTCATCTGAGAACAAATGGGTTTAGATGGGTCTAGGTCTAGAGGATACTGATTGGGAGATTACCAACGAAAATGAAATTAACACATTAATTGAAGGAAGAACGAAAACTCAAAAATTAGGTGAGGTGTGAAAAAGATGTGAATAAACCGAAAATTAGAAGATTTAAGTATAAGATAGTAAATAAAGAATAATTGAAAAAAGATTGAACGAAGCTAAGGGACTACAACGCCGCAGAGATACTATATAGATCTTCTATAAATATATAGGCATATAAACTCTAAATACTTAAAGATATAAACAAAACACACTTACTACTGGGGTTTCTATATCACTTTCGTCATCTGTGATTTCAATAAGAGAATTGTTATTCTCATTTCTCTTTGGCTTTGATTTAGTAGACCCTTCTTTTTTGCCATCAAGCTAAAATAAAACTCAAACAATAATTAACAGATGTTTTTTATTTGCAACCACCAAGCACACCAATAATTTCATAATTATTTTTAAATATTTTTTCATAGAAATGTAATATGTTGACATTTATTTATGTAAATGTGGCATTAAATTGCAATATTCACTTTCAAATCGCGAAAGAGGTCGATTTTTATTTTTAAATTTTTAAACTGTTGTTTGTGTGATTTTTATGTTATATATATATATATATATATATATATATATATATATATATATATATATATATATATATATATACATATATATATATATTGTGACGATTGGGGTTTATAGAAAATAATTTATAAGTTATATACTACAGAATTTAATAAAAATATATTTATGTGAGGGCATTTTAAGAAAATAGCATATAATAATTGTAAAAAGTTGTATTTTAGTAGTTATGATTTTGTAAATAGATATTTTTAAGTGAGCCATGTGACTAGGCAACACACTATACCCTCCATTCCTAAGTGTCATTTTAAGAATTTTACGAATATAAGTGGGGTTATATTGTTTAAATTGTGTATTTTATTAAATTAGAGTGTTAGTTACTAATTTGAATGTTTATTCTGATCTGAAAAGCCTAAATGTCAACAAAATTATCAATGGAACATTAACGAATTCTCCAGAGTGCAGAATTTGACCATTGTTTACGGTCGAACATTCTCGAAATAATGATTATGGCGGTGGATCGAACAGATATTTTTTTTCGAGAACATCTATATAGAAGTTAATAGAACGAATGGAACATGATTTCTTACCAGATGGTTCTGGAATATCAAAAAGATATAAATACCCGTGATTTGGATTCAAGAGGGCAGTTTTGGAAGTTTTTAGTCAGAAGTCAGGCCAGTTCATTATGAAAGTTAATAGACACATTTAGTTAGTGAATAGTGAAGTAAATTGTTCATAATTTTCAAGAAGTCAGTCAGAAAAGTTTAGTAAGAAATATGAAAGTTAGTTGGAGTCAGTGAATCAGGTACAAATAGTCGAATTGTTTAATATAGTGAGTTAAATGAAGATTAAAAATTATGCATATAATTAATGCACATTTATAATTATACACAAATAATTATTGAAGATTATAAAAGTATATTGGAAGAAATTAAATTATATTATGGTTGGAGATTAGTATAAATCAACTTATAATAATTGGATATTGGTATATTGAAAAGAAGAATAAATATAAATGCTGTTTGCTGGTTTGGTTGGTGGTGTATAAATGCTGGTGAAGAAAACTATATCTTAAATTGGTAGAAGCTGATAATTGGAAAAAGTAATTTCACAAAAAACAAGGATAACTGAAGTACGAAGACATTCAGTGGTGATTAGAATCTATATAGTGGAAAACAGTTCATTTAGGCATTCAGTGAAAGAAAGGTACAAAATTTTGTTAATATAATTTAGTTAGTGTCATAACAATTTCAATTTTGAAGATAGTTTGTTTAAATTTTAGATTGTCTATAGAATTTAATTAGTTTTATAAGAATATCAGTTTAAAGATAGTTTATTTTAAATTTACATTGACTAGGTTAGATATATATGTGTGTTTCATAATAGTTATAATAAAGATAATTTAAAAAAGTACTTACAAGCTAATTCTTTGAGAACCGCGATAAAAACCCTATATATTATTAAAAATACTCATTGCTCATCATTCAAACAAAAAACACATCATAACAATTTGGCACCCAACGCGGTGGCTCTCTATTTAAAAGAATTAGTTTGGGAAGATAAGTGCTCTCATATAATTAAATTAATTATCAGTAGAAAGAAAAAATTATAGATTTTATTTTTAATTATATTTGAACAAGTAAAGTCTCAAAATGTCTCAAGGAAAGAAAGGTACAAGAAGCAAAAAGAATGAAGAAGATGTGGAAGTAGAAACACAACCTATACAAGAGGAGAGTTTAGTTCAAGTTCCACAAGATACTGCAGAAATGAATCCAGAAAGAGAGGAAAATGTCAATATGGCAGCTTTGATGTCATTAATGATGCAGATGAACAAGACGATGGAAGAGAATTCAAAAGAAATCAAAGAAGACATGAAAAAAATGGAACAGAAAATGGAAGAGAATTCAAAAGAAATCAAAGAAGACATAAAAAAATTGGAAGAGAATTCAAAAGAAGTCAAAGAAGACATGAAAAAAATGGAACAGAAATTGGAAGAGAATTATAGAAAATTAGAAAAGAAAATAGAAGATAATAATAATAAAATTGTAAAACAAATGGATAAAAAACTTGAAGCTGCAGAGAAAAAAGTAGCAAATGAAATAAAAAGTATACGGAATGACTACAAGAAAAGGATAGACAATGAGAGGACAGAAGTAAAGAGGATTATTCAAGATAATAAGATAGATATAGAACAGAAAATAGAGTTACAGAAATGTAACTTAGAAGTAAAAATTAACGAAGACAGGAGAAACACAGAAGAAAAATTAGACGATATACAACAAAATATCCAAATAAATTGTAATCAAATAAGAAATGTGGAACAGAGAATAGATGATATTTCACAAATGAGAGACATAGGGAGACCTTACTTAAATTTAACAAATGAGACTGGGATTAAATTCTCTGGTAATATAAAAAATTTGCATCCTAGAGTATACATAAATAGTTTAAAACATAAATTAAGATTTGTGAATAATATTAATGATATTAAAGATTATATTAGAGTGACATTAAATGACAATGCAGCAACTTGGTTTGCTAGTATTGAAAATGATTTAGATAATTTTCAAACATTTGAAAATAAATTTTTAAATTATTATTGGGGTGAATTAGAGCAAGCCAAGTTTAGAGAAATTCTATATTTTGGAAAGTATAATCAAAATTTAAAATCAAATATGGTAGATTATGCATTGAAACTGATAACAGTTGCAAAATATTTGGAACCACCACTTAGAGAGGATGAAACAGTCTTAAATGTATCTAGACATTTTGATGCTGATGTTGTCCAAACAGTAACTGTACAAAATATTCAAACAATAGATAGTTTTATTAATTTTATTCAAAGAATACAAAGAGGCAATATGACAAGTAATAATAACAACAGAAAAAACAATAATAACTTTCAATATAATAAAAATGATAATCAACAATATAGACAATCATATAACAATAATACTAGGTATGGTAATAATTTACAAAATTTTAATAATAATAACAGTAATCAAATTAGACAAAATTGTAATAACAATACTAGTTATAATAGACAACATTTTAATAACAGTACTAATAATAATAGACAAGATTTTAACAATAGAAGAAATACAGAGCGACCTAACTATAACAGACAGGTAAATTGTGTTCGAAGGAATAGAAGCTGCGAGGACAGGGAACGAAATAGTACAAGGCAAGAAAATGTGAGTAGAAGTCATAGTAGGGAAAGACATAGTACATCAGATCCAAGTGGTCAGATACAATCTGACAATTCTAATAATCAAAATTTTGTGCAGTAAACTTTCTGAATTACAAGTTAGGCCATTGCTATTATGAAAAACCTTCTGAATTTATTTCTTTAGATGAAGAGAAAATTATTGAATCTATTAATTTAATTTATATAAATGCTTTGGCCAAAAATAAAATGATTAAAATTATGATAGATACTGGTTCAGAAAGTACATTAGTCTCAGAGAATTTTATTTTTAATACATTAAAACTATCAGATATAATAAAGATTCCAAAAATTAAAATTATTGGTGCAAATAATAAGAAGTTGGGTGAAATTGATAAACTAGCCAATTTTAAAATTAATATTCTTAATAAAGAAATTAATATGCAAGGATTTATTGTCAAGGATTTATGTGTTGATATATTAATGGGAAATGATGAATTGGAAAAGAAGAAAGTAAAGATAGTTTTTGAAGAAAAAATGGTAACTTTGGAAGGGCAAATAATTAAATTTATGCAGAAAGATGAGGTAGAAGAAGGAATAAGAGTTGATAGGATATTATTAAAAGAAAATAATGATGTTTATGAAGAAGAAATGTATTTTGATGATAGGGAAATGTCCCAGAAGAATGTAAAGAATAATTATTGTAGTGAATATTTAAGGAATGGAAATTTTAAGCAGATGGATGCCTACGAGGCGGAGTGCGTAAAATTGGAAGCAAGGAATAATGAGTACATATTGAAGAATAATGTGATTTGTAAAGAAGAAGATATGATGAAAGTTTTAAATTGCCCTGAAGAATATAAATCAATAGTCATTTCCATATTGCAGCAACACAAGGGACTTGTCAATAAAGAAAATAGAATTGCACAAAATTATATCCATAGTATAAAAGTTAAAGAAGAAAAAGATTTTAAAACAAAATCATACCCAATACCATATAAATACAGAGAAGAAGTAAACAAAACAATTAATAATATGTTAGAGGATGGGATCATTGAGAAGGCAGACACACGTTTTATTAACCCCATAGTAGTAGTACGAAAAAGATCAGGTGAAATCAGGTTATGTTTGGATGCAAGGAATATTAACAAGATTACTGAAAAGCAATTTGAAGCACCAATGAGTATAGATGGAATATTAGGAAGAATTACAGGAATGTCATTTTTCACTAAAATCCATTTACAGCATAGTTTCTGGTTAATACCTCTAGAAAGAAAAAGTAGACAGTATACAGGATTTCAGATAGATGGAGTAGTATATAAATTCAAAGTAGTACCATTTGGACTTCAATCATCTTGCAGTGCTCTATGTAGATGTCTTCATGATATTTTGGATCAATATGAACATTTTGTAATTCACTACATTGATGATATATTAATTTTTTCTAAAACGGCTGAAGATCATGAGAAACACCTAAAAATTATAATAAATAGATTAGACAAAGTTGGACTAAAAATAAATCAAGAAAAATGTACATTTTTTCAAAAAGAAGTCATATATCTAGGTTATAAACTTAACACTAAGGGAATCGAAATGGATCCAGAACGGACACAAGTCATTCAGGAATATAAAACACCACACAATTTAAGAACTTTAAGAGGATTTATTGGAATAATTAATTATTATAAAAGGATGATACCAGATCTAAGTATAAAAGAAATTCCATTACTTGAACTACTGAGAAAAGGTGTAAAATGGAGATGGGATCAGAGAAGAGAACTAGCATTCCAAGAGATTAAAAACATTTTTCTGTCAAATTTGAAAATATACTATCCTGACTACACACAGCCATTCATATTAAGAACAGATGCATCAATAGAGAGATTATCAGGGGTATTATTACAAATACATGATGGGGTCGAATACCCAATACAATTCATTTCAAGAATTACAAAGCCACATGAAAAGGGTTACTCAGTTTCAGAATTAGAACTAGCAAGTATAATACACTGTGTCACAAAATTAAGATTTTATTTGTTGGGTAATGAATTTACAATAGAAACAGATCACCAAGCTTTAACGTCTATATTAAATAACAAATATGGAAACAGTAGAATACATCGGTGGAGTCTAATACTTAGTGAATACTGCTTTGAAATCAAATACATTTCTGGAAAATCCAATATAGTGGCAGATGCTTTATCAAGGTTAGAAAATACACCACAAAAAGGGCAGCGAACAATAAAAATTGGATTAAATCAATTAGTAGAAAGTACTGGATTATATTCTAAAGAAGAAATTATAAGAGATCAGATCAATTTGAGTGAAAAACAAAAAGTCCTTAGGAAAGATGGGGTATATTATAAAATAATAAATGGCATAGAAGTATATGTAATAACTAGAACTTTAGCAAAGAAAATATTGAAAAATTTACATAACAATTATATGCATATTGGTTCAAGAAAGCTATGGATGCTATTTAGGGACAATTATTTTGCAAAGAATGACATAAGTATAGCAAAAGAAATTACTACCCAATGCCCAATATGTCAACTAAACAAAGAAAAGAATTTAAAAAAAACTTACTGATAGATCCATTTCATAGATAGATGGTAGATTTATTTGTTGTGAATAAATTTGACATCATACTTGTTGAATTTTGTACATATGGAAATTGTTTGGTACCCTAAAAATCATAATTTGGGGTTAGATACAGAATTGATTGTGTAAATGTCTTTATAAAAAGTGTAAAACTTACCAATTTATATTGATGAAAGTTATTTTGAATGGAAATAATTCCTAGATTTTGTCTATAAATAAACAGAACACAATATCCATTACATTTTTAATTAAGGTTATATTTTATTCTCTCCATTTGACATGACAGTTTGACCATAGAATAGCCGAACTGTGATCCGTTGTTCTCTGCTTTGACATAGACAGCGAACAGGGAAGTATTTAACACATTTTAAATAAAAAAAAAAATTTTGATTTATTAAATTTAATAAGGCATGAGAAAATTAATATTTAAAAAAATAATAAGTAAATTATTTATTTTAAATATTATTTTTTGGGGTATTGTGACGATTGGGGTTTATAGAAAATAATTTATAAGTTATATACTACATAATATTAGATATAAAAAAGTATTTGATTATTTTAGATAAGTTATATACTAGAGAATTTAATAAAAATATATTTATGTGAGGGCATTTTAAGAAAATAGCATATAATAATTGTAAAAAGTTGTATTTTAGTAGTTATGATTTTGTAAATAGATATTTTTAAGTGAGCCATGTGACTAGGCAACACACTATACCCTCCATTCCTCAGTGTCATTTTAAGAATTTTACGAATATAAGTGGGGTTATATTGTTTGAATTGTGTATTTTATTAAATTAGAGTGTTAGTTACTAATTTGAATGTTTATTCTGATCTGAAAAGCCTAAATGTCAACAAAATTATCAATGGAACATTAACGAATTCTCCAGAGTGCAGAATTTGACCATTGTTTACGGTCGAACATTCTCGAAATAATGATTATGGCGGTGGATCGAACAGATATTTTTTTTCGAGAACATCTATATAGAAGTTAATAGAACGAATGGAACATGATTTCTTACCAGATGGTTCTGGAATATCAAAAAGATATAAATACCCGTGATTTGGATTCAAGAGGGCAGTTTTGGAAGTTTTTAGTCAGAAGTCAGGCCAGTTCATTATGAAAGTTAATAGACACATTTAGTTAGTGAATAGTGAAGTAAATTGTTCATAATTTTCAAGAAGTCAGTCAGAAAAGTTTAGTAAGAAATATGAAAGTTAGTTGGAGTCAGTGAATCAGGTACAAATAGTCGAATTGTTTAATATAGTGAGTTAAATGAAGATTAAAAATTATGCATATAATTAATGCACATTTATAATTATACACAAATAATTATTGAAGATTATAAAAGTATATTGGAAGAAATTAAATTATATTATGGTTGGAGATTAGTATAAATCAACTTATAATAATTGGATATTGGTATATTGAAAAGAAGAATAAATATAAATGCTGTTTGCTGGTTTGGTTGGTGGTGTATAAATGCTGGTGAAGAAAACTATATCTTAAATTGGTAGAAGCTGATAATTGGAAAAAGTAATTTCACAAAAAACAAGGATAACTGAAGTACGAAGACATTCAGTGGTGATTAGAATCTATATAGTGGAAAACAGTTCATTTAGGCATTCAGTGAAAGAAAGGTACAAAATTTTGTTAATATAATTTAGTTAGTGTCATAACAATTTCAATTTTGAAGATAGTTTGTTTAAATTTTAGATTGTCTATAGAATTTAATTAGTTTTATAAGAATATCAGTTTAAAGATAGTTTATTTTAAATTTACATTGACTAGGTTAGATATATATGTGTGTTTCATAATAGTTATAATAAAGATAATTTAAAAAAGTACTTACAAGCTAATTCTTTGAGAACCGCGATAAAAACCCTATATATTATTAAAAATACTCATTGCTCATCATTCAAACAAAAAACACATCATAACAATATATATATATATATATATATATATATATATATATATATATATATATATATATATATATATATATATATATATATATATATAACATAATTGATGATTTTTATGTTATATATAGGGTGGTCCTTAAGTAATTGTGCAAACAGAAACCGTAGATTCTGCACTTTAAAATATTACGATTTAAGCCAACTTGCTTTACAACAATTTTACAAAAAATACGTTCATTGTATTGTATGGATGTTTCTTTAAATGTATTAAAAGTAGCAACTGGTTGCTATTTTTTACTTTATCAAATACTTGGGCTGATACAAATTCAAACTCGGAAAGTCCAACGACTGTCTCCTAAAACTTGACCACTGCAGTGGTTACCGTATAGAGGTACCACCTGCTTTGGTGGCCATGAACGAAAACGATTTAATATTATCGTTTTCTGTCCTCTGTGCTATACGAAATGTGTACATTTGGCCATTTAATTCACCAAAGCGATAGCAGCTTTTGCTAAAAGATTTAATCTTACGCATAAGGACGCATAAGGCGTGCAAGAAGAAGATTCCCGAAAAACAATCAGAAATAATATCAGTAATTCTTAAAGAAACATTTTCCTGTGATTTTTGGAAAAGTCGTAGTGCTTCTGTCTTTCTACAAAATTTAACAAAACACACAAATAAACTTACCTCACTATCTACTAAGACAAATGTTTCATCCTTATCCTCTTTGTCACTAATTTCATCCTCATCTGAAGTTAATTCTAGTGTATAAAATTTTTTGTCATATTTAGCACGACGCTCTCTAGTTATTCTTTTCTGTAAATATAAGATTTTATTATATATTTATTTATAATACATGAGTACCAAAAATTGTCAGCTGCACACATTTATCCACTAACTATAAAATATTAAAGCTTATATATTAAAAAAAAATAGATAGAACTAAGGATTTTGAAAGGGGCTGTGATTAGAATATAGTACGATTACTATGTATTCAGAGTTACCAATAAATATCTGCATAGTAGAATTTAGGAGGATGAAGAAAGAAAATTTTTAAAAAAGTTTTTGGACATATTGTGGCGAGATATTTGCTACTACAAAACTTAAAGAAACATACAAAAAGTAGGAGTCAAAGAGGAGAACGTTAAAAAAAAAAGATTAAACTTAAGGAAGAAGAATTGAACGTGAATTTAATGGACTGTAATTTTGAATATGTAGAAATGATTTTTTGTAGTTTTTTTCTTACTTCAAATTGTCAATATTGAAAAGAACCCCGGCACTTTTTTATATAAAAGTGGTTTCAATTTAAATGATAGAGAAGTATCTTTGGTCGTGCTGATCAAAAGTTCTCATTACCCCAATAACCAAAAATAATTTTTTTTTAGTTAGTTAGTTTTTAGTCCTTTAAATAATATATATTTTATTAATATACGGGGTGTTATTAAATAAGTGCAAAAAACTGTAAGTGGTTATTCTGCATCAAAACATAATGACAGTTTACTATATAAATGTATGCCCACAAATGCTTCGTTTTCCGAGATTCAGGGTGTTAAAATTTTTCTTATAATCTGACGATTTAGTTATTGCTTTGAAACCGGTTGAGATATTCAAATAAAATTTCTTGGGTTTTAATAGTTATTGCGCATTTTTTACATAAAATACGCAATTTTATATTCATCAATTGGTGAAATGATGGCCCCAATGGCGTACCAAAAATGGTAGGTACGCCATGAGAGACACTTTAAATTAAAAATATTTTTTTAATTCCTTATTTAATTTGTGACAAAAAATCTCTCGTTTGCAAAAGATAAAACAGCTTAACGCGTATTTTTAATTTCTTTAATACATTGTCTAGTGGCTAGTGTCAACATTAATCTAATGTTAAATACGAGATGTCAAATTAATGTTTCTTCGTTATTAAGCTTTTAGTTTGTTTTATAAGATTACTGTTAGTAATTAATTATTAATTTTTCTTTTATCGAAAAGACAGAATTCTACGGAAAAAAAACTGCGAAAGCAAGATAAATTTGCACCACTTAGAAATATCTTTGAATTATTGAACGAAACATTCCTAAGACACTTTACTTCAGAAGTCAATGTCGTTATTGATGAGATGCCGTCCTTGTTTAGAGGAAGGTGTCCTTTTAAAGTTTTCATAAGGTGTCCTTTTAAAGATTTCATAAAGATAAACCAGAAAATTATGGGATTCTCATTCGGATGTTAGCAGATTGTAAATCTCGTTACGTTCTGAAAATGGAGATTTATTCTGGAAAGGCCCAAAGAATGACACCAGAGTCTAGAGGACCAAAAAGTATTGTAAAGCGTCTAGTTCAATCAATAAAGAATCCAGGTTGCAACGTTACTAACAGATCGCTATTATACTTCCGTAGAGTTAGCAGAAGAACTATATGATAATTTCGGACTCACTATGGTTGGTAATTATAATGCAACAAAACCGCAAACATATACCAGACGTTATCAAAAGAACTCAAGATAGAAAACTGTCTTCAAATATGTTTTTCCTTTACGGATCCCAGTCCGGTACTCTACCAGTTACCCTTCTCTCCTATGTCCGTAGGATAAAGCCTACAAAATACTAATTTTCTTAGCTCCCCAACAAGGTGATGACGTGATGAGCAACGATGCCAAGAATAACTCTGATATAAATCTATTTTATAATACGACCAAGGATGGAGTCAACATAATAGAACAAATGGCGAGGAAATACAGTTCTAAGAGATCTACACGAAGGTAACCATTGTCAACATTCTTGACATTATTAGACATTGGTTCCTTGAATGCATTTTCCTTATTTACACTTAACCAATCACAATAGAATATAAAAAAAAACGTAATAGAAGGGTTCTTTTCGTTCAGGAGCCAGACATCGAACTAATAAAGGCTCTTGTCCAACAAGGGGCTGAGAATCTGAAGGGGTTACATCTTCACATTGTAGTTGCAATGGAGGGTATCGTTGGGAGTCAGATTAGAATTCATATTTCAGACGGTTTTTTAATAGTTCATTAGTTTCGTTAGGTTTGTGCATGGCTTATATTAATATTTCAGAAAATGTTGTGTTTACTAAGCATAGATTTTTAAGTTTAATCCATTTCTAATATTTGTAACAACTCTCAATAAATATATTAGCCATGTTCGAGGTGGACATTTTTTACCCACCATTGGGCATACATGGAACCTACATATTGTTGGGCGTTTAAGGGTTAAAGAAATGAAAAACACAAGTTAGGATGTTTTATTTTTTGCATAAAAACGGCGCCTTATACAAAAAAGAAAGAAAAATTTTTTCTCACAAATTAAACGAAAAATTCAAAAATGATTTTTAATTTGAAATATATCAGTGGCGTACCATTTTTGTCTTAGAAAAATTGAGCGGATAACCTGTATGCACGATAATGATCAATATAAAATTCTTAATTGGATGGCAAAAAATGCGCAATAACTACCTCAGTTTGTAAGAAAAAATTTCCAACACCCCGTATGTTGGAAAACGAAGCATTTTCGGACATACGTTTATATAGTAAACTGTCATTATTTTTTCATGCAGAATCACCCCCTGATGTTTGTTGCACTTATTTGCTAACACACTGTATATTATATTATTCAAATGGACTAAAAACTAATACTTTGAATCCCTGTAGCTCAGAAACAATTGAATTCTGAATCTTGGGACAATTAGAACTTTTGATCAGCTTGATCAAAGCTACCTCTTTAACTGAAACCAGTTTTACATAAGAAAAGTACCAGGTCTTTTTCTTCCTCAGAAGAGAGTCCATTCTAAAGTTGCGCATGATATTCCTTTTCACAACTAACGCATACAGCCCCCCTTTACTTGAATTCTAGGTTCATTGATGGCCAAGTGTGTTATTTTTTAATCAGAATAAGATTATAAGAATACAGTCGACGTCAATAAAATTTTAGTAACAATTAAAAACAAATTTAATGGTTTTGGTTCATGTATTTAGTCATAATAGATATAAAAATGAAGATTAAAATAGGTATATTTAAAAATACATGATATGCTTTCATAAAGATTAAAAATTTACTTGAAAGCTATATTATACTACAGAAATTCACAAGAGGATTGTCTGTTCCTTACATATAAATGAATCTAACAAGTTGATGTTAGGAGTTTCTCTGAGAGAACATATATATGAAATGAGGACGTGCGAAGCAGGACGAAAGTGGAAGAATTGCGCAAATGAAATGGAGCTGGGTAGGACACGTGGTACGACAAAACAACGAAAGATGAACGAGAAATATTATACATTGAAGACCACGCGAGCACAGTCGTAGTAGACCACAAAAACGGTGGCTAGAAGACATCAAAGCAAAAATGGGGAGAAATTGGCACCAACTAGCACAAAACAGAGAAGAGTGAAGAACTCATAGGGAGGCCTTGGTCCAGGAGTGGATGCAAACAGGCTGAACAAGAAGAAAAGTAGAAATCAATCACTAAAAAATAAATTACTGATTTGGAGCTGTAGTAAAAGGCACTATATGTATATTATGGATGGTGTGATTGAAGCACTTTTGTCCAATCATATATTTAAAATTTTCTTAAATAATTTCAATCTTACTCATAAGAACCAGAATATACGACAACATAGTTACAATGAAACAATAATCCATTCATACCTCTCAAAGTGAAAACTTCTAAAGGCAGGTTTGAGAAACATATACAGTTTTAGATGAAAAAAAATCTCAACTTAGCGCCAGCATTAAATAGGTTAGTATTGTAATGTAAGTTGCATATCCTTGATGCACAGCTCTGTTACCCATTTCTTTAATTTCTTTTATCAATAACTTATAAATATAAGTTATAGATGTAGGTATATAGCATCATAAGAATTATATCAAGTTCTTCATCCTCCATTGTATCAGGGTATTAACATAAACTAATTAAATTGTTAATAGTTTTAGTTTAGTTTTTAATTTTTTTTTTATTTTAAAAATATTTTAGCTGTTCAGTCACCTTTAAAAACAATCTCATTTGCACTTCTTTTATTCCTCTTTTGTGCAGCATACATAGCGGAGAATTGTTAATTAGTGTCCTACAAACTGTAAAGCAAATTAACCTCCCAAACAAAAACGTTGCCATTTGTACAGACTCTCTAGCTTCCATTTTATGCATTCAGATGCAAATTACCCTTGTCCAAAATATCCATCATTCTTACCATTACCTTGCTACATTAAACACTAAGATTACCTTTATATGGATTCTGTCTCACATTGGTATATCTTTCAATGAACTCGCAGAACAGCATGCTAAAACGACTTCAACAGATACCACATCAACTCACATCCAAATTTGCAAATATTTAAAAACAGAAGCATACAGATTCACTAGGAGATTATGGCAAATACACTGGAGCTTCTTAAATACATCCTTACGTGCAATCCAGTCCTCATTGTATAGGCCATTATACACTTTCCCCACGGGACTATCTAGACAATACCTTACAATTATATGAAGAATCTGTTTAGGCCACACCAAACTAACACACAGCTTTCTAAAGACATCAGATGTTCGGCCTATCTGTCAAACATGCCAGTACCAATTAAAAGTGAAACACATTCTTACTGAATGTTATCAATACAGTGAAGTAAGACGACAATTAAATCTCAAACCGAAGCTAGACGACATTTTCAGTTATCCCAACCAGATAGACTGAGTTCTTTAGTTTTTTAGAAAAATATTATTATATCACAAACTCTAAAATATTTTATTATGACATAACCTATTAATCCTATTATACCCCTTATGATGTTGTTTATAATCGCCCCCATGCGAGTCGCCATAGTTGCAGAGGATGTAAATGTAAATAAATAAAATACATAGTTAGATTTACATATTACAAGATTATTTTAAAAAAATTGATGCAAATACAAAAGGAAACTGAATAAAACTCAAATAAGTAAAACTCTTTAGAATCTAATTTGATATTCAATACAATTAAATCTTTTCCCAATATAAAAGACATTTTTCAGACCTGGCTCTAAAAGTTTTCACATTTGTCAGCAGTCCCCTGAGTGAAAGAAAAATTTTTTTCTTAATATGTGTTATGTTGAAACAAAAAATAAAGAAATCATATCTAAAATGGTAAAATGAGATAAATAACATAAACTTACTGGTGGAGAATGTTCCATTACCACAGTTAAATCTTCATCATCGGAAATCATAACACTACTCATGTTAGGTTCCACTCTAGTATTTACCTAAAAATGTCAAGAATATATCAAAACCTATATAAAAACTTTTAATAAAAATAGTTTATGCTAGAAGATAAAATATAATTATACGCGTTTTAGAACAGACTAGAATAGAAGAATGTTTAACTGTCACTGAAAATTGTACAATTTTATGTACAGAAGTCAGAAAAATAACAATAACAATTTAAAATTTACTGAAATTACATAAATCTTCAATATCACAAAATAAAAGATAATAAAATACACAATCCATTGCAAAATTTAAATAAATTGCAAATTGCATAAGAAAACCTTACGACCTAATAAGTTTAAGTTGCTGAATGCCATAGTCAAATATATATATATATATATATATATATATATATATATATATATATATATATATATATATATATATATAAATATATATATATATTTGACTATGGCATTCAGCAACTTAAACTTATTAGGTCGTATATATATATTTATATATATATTTATATATATATATTTATATATATATATATATATATATATATATATATATATATATATATAAATATCATCGAGTTATAATCTATGGAGAAGCTATGTGCATATTAACGTGTGTATTAAAAACGGCGTAGGTAGGCGTGGCTAACGATGATACCAATATGGCGGTGGGATCATGGCCGGACTCAATAATATTAAAACTACTATAAAAATATGACTAGTTATTCAGAAGATTTAATCATAATCTAAAAAAGTGCAATACATTTTTAATAAACTATGATTTATTTATCCCGCGGTAAACACTAAAAACACGATATACAGGGTGTTTCAAAAAAAGGTAACCCCGTCTCTAGGGTAGGTAAAAAACTGAAAAATAATTGGGATTTGCTTAGTAAAAAATTTTTGTAACGCCATCCGTTTTCAAGATACAGGGCGTTGAAGAAAGAAAAATTTTACGCATTTTTTACGATTTTGCCGAAAGTACTGGCAACATTGTAATGAAATTTTATACGAATATATTTTGGAAGCTGATACATCCCATGAATTTGTTTTTATATCTGATTCTCATAGAGGGCGCTAGTTACACGGATCGTACTAAGTATTAGTCAATATAACTTTTTTAAGAGTATAATTATTAATCAAAATTTCAAGTAAACTTAAAAATCATTCAATTTTACACGAAAAAGGTACTCTTGGTAAAACTCGATACTGTGTACAGTTTTCGGAATATTCTGATTTGAAAATTATGAAGTAATAATTGATGCTGGTATAAAATAGTTAGTAATTAAACAAAACTCACAAGAAGAAAATTAAATTAATGACTAAGAACATAAAATAAAATTCAATTACAGTAAGTGTTCAAAATGCCCTCCGTTTTCGCGAATACACAAGTCTATTCTTTTTTCTAAAGATTCCATTAACCTTCTAAACGGTAGGAGATCAGCTATGATGTCATTAAATTGACGTTGAATTCTTTCTTCCAATTCTTGGCGTGAATTTACCTCTGTAGCATAGACTTTTTCCTTAATATACGAAAAAACTACGTAGTCCAAAGGGTTAAAATCGCATGACCGAGGAGGCCAATGAATCGGAGCTTCTGCACCTCTACCAATCCATCGATTCGGAAAATGATTACTCAACCAATTACGACACCTTCTATCAAAGTGTGGTGGAGCTTCATCGTGCATAAAAAATAAAGATCTTCGCTCGTTTAGCGTTAAATCTTCTAATATCTCGAATAAGGAATTGTTTAAAAAATCAAGATACATATCACCATTTAAATTTCCAGGTAGAATATGATAACCTATTAATTTGTTACCTAAAGTTGCTGCCCAAACATTAACTTTAAATGAGTGTTGGTAATGTGATACCCTTTTGACTCGTGGATTCTCATCACACCAGTAGTGTGCATTATGGGAGTTAAACATACCTTGTCGCGTAAAGTAGTCAAGTAAAGACTTGTCTGTAATGATAATGATGTAATTGCTGTTCTTTCAGTATCCGCCAAGTACTTGAAGAAGTATTTGTTTGTCTTGCTATATTCCTTACGCTAACTGTTGGATCTTGATCAAGTAAATTTAAAATATTATTTTCTTTATTAATTGTTTTTGTTGTTCTTGGTCTTCCAGAATTTATTTTATTTGGTCTCACATTCCCAGTTTCTCGACAACGTCGTTCAACGGCTCTAAATGTTTTTTTACTTGGTAAGTTTCTTCTAGGAAACTTTTCTAACGTGTCACAGCTGCACTAGAACATCCTAAACATTCGCCTAAGGTTAATAACATGTCAGTGTATTATTCAACATTTGAGTACATTCTGATTTGATTTTACAAATAACAAGGTTTCAAAACTCTAATTATTGTTGACTTATCGTCATAACAATCAATAAATGTCAGATTTCCATGGCACACTTGGAGAAAATAGAGGTATACCTATTAGAACTTTATCATTACTACCAGCATCAATTATTACTTCATAATTTTCAAATCAAAATATTCCGAAAACGGTACACAGTATCGAGTTTTACCAAGTGTATCTTTTTCGTGTAAAATTGAATGATGTTTAAGTTTACTTGAAATTTTGATTAATAATTATACTCTTAAAACAGTTATATTGACTAAGGCTTAGTACGATCCGTGTAACTAGCGCCCTCTATGAGAATTAGATATAGAAACAAATTCATGGGATGTATCAGCTTCCAAAACATATTCGTATAAAATTTTATTAGATTGTTGCCAGTACTTTCGGCTAAATCGTAAAAAATGCGTAAAATTTTTTTTTCTTCAACGCCCTGTATCTTGAAAACGGATGGCGTTACAAAAATTTTTTACTAAGCAAACCCCAATTATTTTTCAGTTTTTTACCTACCCTAGAGACGGGGTTACCTTTTTTTGAAACACCCTGTATTATACATAAAGATAAATTAATACAGTCAAATACTATTAATTTATTCTCTGAAGTACGGGCCATTACTTTGTTTACATATTTGTATACTAACCTGTAGAACGTTATTCCTGAAGATTTTTTATTAACATTGCTTCTGCTACTGCAACTACGTTGAGAACAAGAAACCATTATTATGCACTATCACAATATATTATTACAGTTTCTATAAAAGTATTATAAAACTAAATATATTCGAAAAACAACAAACGTAAACAAAACTTATACGATCTGTCAAAAGTGTCAAAACAATCTTAACAATATGGCCGAAATGAGGTCGTTTTTAGTCACGTGATGCCCTCTCCATAGATTCTAACTCGATGATATATATATATATATATATATATATATATATATATATATATATATATATATATATACATATATATATATATATATATACATATATATATATATATACATATATATATATATATATACATATATATATATACATATATATATATATATATATATATATATATACATATACACATATATATATATATATATATATATATACATATATATATATATATATATATATATATATATATATATATATATATACATATATATATATATATATATATATATATATATATATATATATATACATATATATACTTTAATTACTTGTACATAAACGTACTGTAATTTCTTAGTTATTCGTTAAAAAACTCTTCCACTGAATAATATGGTCTACAGACAGGCTTTTGTCATTTTACGGAACTTAAGTTGCAAAGGGAGATGGTTGTATAATTTTTTTGCCATAGATTCGCATAGAACATAGATTTCTTTACTAACTTAGTGGACGGGATCAGTAAATACACATCAAAGGTTGAATTTCTGGTGGAGTAGTCATGATTAGGTCTTGTTGGAAAAACATGTAAGTGTTTACGAATTAAGCAAACAGTTTCTAAAATATATACAGAGGAAAGAGTTAAAATCCCGTGATTTTTGAAGTAGCTTCTGCAATGTGTTATTCTGCTGAGGAAACAAGGCCTTTTTTGTAATTTAAAAATAACATCAGATTGGGCAGCTGTACTAGAAATCCAAAAAGGAAGACCATATCGAAGATGAGACTCAAACAATGAAAAACATGTTATTTTGGAAGATGCTAAATTTATTTCCATCAAAACAGATCTTATTGCATAGCAGGCTGAGGCTAGTGTCTTACTTAACAAATCGATATGAAGGGACCATTTAAGGTTGCTGTCTATAAAAATACCAAATTTTATAGAATCAACAATACTGATCTATCTGTTATTGAGAAACAAGGGTTGAAGAGCTCCTTTATAGGATAATGCTACTGTCTTATCCACGTTAAATAAAAGAAAATTAGAGTCAGAGGAGGTTTTTATTTTAGGTAGATTAGAAGTTATAGTTGCATGAAGAGTTGCAATATTAGAGTTCCTCTAGGCGATACTGGTATCATCAGCAAAAAGGAAAAAAATTCCATCGATAAATTAGTGATGCCATTTATAACGATAAGGAAAAGTATAGGACCCAATACTGAACCTTCTGGTACTCCACATACAATGCTTTTGTGACTAGAGTTAGTACCATTTGCTCTAACTAGTTGTTTCCTATTCCTCAAGTAAGATTGGAACCAATTCAAAGATATAGCTCAAATTCCATAGAAATTTAGTTTTTTTATCAAAATGTCGTGATTTACACAATCAAAAGCTTTGGCATAGTCACAAAAAACAGTGGCAGTGTAAAGATTATTGTTTAGTGCTTGATAGACCTCATGTGGTACAGAAAACATAGCATCACTGGTACATTTATTAGATAAAAAGCCTAACTGACTTTGTGATAAAATGTTGTTTTCAATGAGAAAGGACATAAGTCAGGCTTTTAAGTATAAGTCTCTCAATAATTTTGGATAGGACCGGTAGTAAGGCAATAGGTCTATAGTTTCAGACATTCGATTTTTCACCACCCTTATGAAGAAGAATAATAATGACTGTCTTTAGGCACTTGTACTTTAACTGCTGATTCTAGTTATACAATCACAAATCTAAAACTCTAAGACAGATTACATAAGGTAAATAAAAAAACTTGTTATGTTAGGAAAATATCTGACAATAACACACAAGACACATTGATAACAAATACAAAGATATGAAATTAAATATAAAATTGAAAAAAAATCTATACTCTATTCGCTGAACTCAGTCCAAATTGTTCAGTCAATTTAGTCATTAATTTTGTGTTATGTTGGTGAAATTGTGACATCGACTGGAAAATGGCTGACATACAACCAAACATACATAGCCTATATTAATTATAGCTCATAGCCAATATAAATTTTAACTTAAAATAAAAGTAGTTGTAACTTAAAATAAACAAATTATTATCATTTATCATCTGGTATATATTTTATTTAATATGCCTTAACATATGGTATATGTAACTTATGTATTTAACACTCCTTAACACTGATAAAATAAAATAATACTACTGCAGAGATAAACCGCAGAATTTACACAGCCAACAGATGCTATTTTGGGCTTAATCTAAATCCACAATTATATTGAGAAATACAAAAATAAAACTCTACAAAACAATAATACGCCCAGTCCTAACACATGGTTCAGAGACATGGACTCTAATAAAAAGTAATGAAAACATGTTAGGATGTTTCAAAAGTACTTAGTACTATGGAGCAGTGAATGACAATGGAGTTTGGAGAAGACAATACAACTTTGAACTTTATAGAATATACCAGGAACCAGATATTGTAAAACATATTAAGATAGGACATATGAGGTGGATAGGACATTTAATGCAGATGGAACAAAATGACACAGCTAGAAAAATGCTCCTTGATAGATCCATTAGTCAGAGAAGAAGAGGAAGACCCAGAGCAAGGTTCCTTGATAACATTGATGAAGACATGAGAAATATGGGAATACATGCTTGGCAGAGGAAGGTGATGGATAGGGATGACTGGAGAGAAATTCTTGAGGAGGCTAGGAACCACGCAAGGTTGTAAAGCCAGAATGAAATCTTGTACAATGTGATTTGTTATAAAGAAAGGCTAACTGACCACAAGTGTATAGATGCAATATGTAAATTAATAGACCCAATTTTCATTTTGTTTAAGATACACTAAGTTTCTTGATTATAAACAGCCACACTGGTGATAATAGTACTAAAATCCTAAGCTCCCCCAAAGAAAGATATCTTATATGTGCCATTTTATTTGATATTTACAAAATGTGAACTAATCCAAGTTAAACAACTCACATAATTCATGAAATCATTTATATCTATAAAAACCCTAAAGACTGAAGATAAATAAATTGGAAACACAATTGAATTTACTTAAGTAAATTAAAAATCCTTGATACCATTGAAGCCTTCAAGAAACTTAATTTTATAAAATAAAATATTATGAAACTCTACTATAAAAGTGATGAAGGGATTGACAATAATGGTGTTATCAATAAACTTTGCTGAACCTACAATTAGTATTCAAATATCTTGGTATCAACAAATTTGATACTTTTTAAGTACCTTGGGTGGAGGAATTACCATTGATAAAACATCTAGCTAGCAGAAGTTACTGAAAAATTGGTAAAACAATTAATATATTTAAATAGGTTCAAAAAAAATATCAGCAAGAATTTATTTGGCGAAAATTGAGGAACTGTAGAGAATTTACAAAAGACTCTTGCATTCTCCCTTATAAATAAGAATTAAAATATATACTTACCCTTGGAGATCTTTTCATTTTTATTTTTCTGAGGATCCAGATGTGTTTTGTAAATATTTCAAAATGATTATATTGAATTGAGGTTATAATTTTAAAATTTGACGGTTTGGCTCTTTTGTCACTGCATTATGTTTATGTCTTATATGTTTTATCAATTTTATGTTGACAATTGGTGGTTAGGAATCTCAATATAATGATGGAAATTGCAAATATTAGGGTGCTGTAGTTTTCATTGGATTTAAATTATTTTTATTGACAATTATTATTGACAAATTTCAGTATTTTGTTGACAAAAAATAGTCATTTTAACTCAGAGAATATTATAAACGTTTCACTACTATCCATAAGATGTCGCTGTAGGTAACACAAGGAATTCCGAAGATTATTTTTTTCTTATTTCTTTTATAAGAAATTTTTTTTCTATATTTCTTTTTTTTAATATATCTACATGATATCAGTTTTATTAACACGCTCAGCCCCGGTGTTATAATTTTTTTCTTGTCCATTGGTCAGCATTTTCTTTTTTGTAAATAAGGCCTTTCCGCATTTCTGATTCATTTTCAAAAAAAAGATATTTTTGACAATCGAGTTATTGCACAACATTTTTGAAGCATCACATTGATGCCTCGCTGCCCGAGAACTATAAATTTGTTTGTCTGAACAGCGTGGCATTTACGTGATGCCTCAAACTTGTTCATTCTTGTATGAAGCGACGGAAGGATTTGACCTGAGTCATTCTTTGTTCGGTGCTCTTCACGTATGGTTATTGTATGAGTTATGCAGCGGTGCTCAAAGAGTCGATCGCGATCGACCGGTCGATCGCCAAAGTTTTTGAAGTCGATCGCCATTCACGGGGAAAATAGGAGAACTGTATTAGACGCAAATATTAGAAAATGGGAAAATATAAATTGAAAATCCCAAGAATAAAAAGAAGATAATAGTCCACATAAACGAAACTAAAATAATGCCTAATATCCTGACTCACCACAAGTGCATGATCGAAATAATTATGATGCTATCTCTTCATCCGAAAGTTGGTACACAGATAAATTTAAACTGGGAGTGTGCTGTATCAGCATTGTATTGCTGTTAGTCAAGCATTAATTAAAACATTTTTGTAATATATTTATTCTTTACATTAATATTTGAAACTCGATATGAGTGCTGCGAAAAAGAGTAAAACATATCATTTTAATAATGCGTGGGAAGAAGAATTCCTGTTTACTATGGTGAAAGATAAGTGTGTTTGTCTTGTTTGTCGGTCTTCCGTTGCTCTGCCCAAACGCGGAAATTTAGAACGGCGTTATAAAACTTTGCATAAAAACTATGAAAATGATTTTCCGCAAAATAGTTTTTAGAAAACGGAAAGTACAAGACTTGAAAAGTAGTTTAAAGACGGAACAATCAATGTTCACTAGGCCTCTTAAACAATCAGTAGATGCAACAATTGCGTCGTTCAAAATTTCTTATATATTGGCACAACATAAAATCCATTTGAATATGGAGAGGTAGTGAAGGAAGAATTCATTGAGGCTGCGAATGTGTTATTTCAGGACTTCAAAAATAAAACAAATATTATGTTCGCCATCAAAGAAGTCCAGTTATCACGTCCAACGGTTACTAGACGTATCGAAATCATGGGCAAATATTTGGAAAGCCAAGTTAAAAGTGATATTATCAAGTGTATGTACTTTTCTTTGTGTATGTACTTTTCTGAGATCCTTGCTGTGCTGCAGTGATCTCAGTTTGGGAACCAAGATGCGGATAGTGAGGTGCTACATTCTTCCAGTGTTACTATATAGAGTTGAAGCTTGGACACTGACGCAAGCCACTGAAAAACGAATCGAAGCCTTCGAGATGTGGATATACAGAAGGATACTAAAAATATCTTATGTGGACCATGTCACCAACGTTGAGGTCCTACAGCGCATGACAAAAGAAAAAGAAGTGCTTAATTTAATTAAACAACGTAAGCTTGAGTACCTCGGCCACGTGATGCGGAACGAAGAAAAATATCGAATTCTTCAACTTGTTATGCAGGGTAAAGTATTTGGCAGAAGAGGACCGGGACGCCGTCGTATCTCGTGGTTGAAAAATCTCCGACAATGGTTTGGGATGACCTCAGCGGAGCTGTTTCGCAGAGCAGTCAACAAAACCATGATAGCCTTTATGATCGCCAACATCCGGACCGGATAGGGCACTGGAGAAGAAGAAGTACTTTTCTTTGCAATTTGACGAGTTAACCGATATGACTGATACCGCCCAGTTGTGTATTTTCATTCGGATGGTATTTTCTGACATGATGATATGCAGTGCCACGCATCAACATCCAAATAGAATTAATATGAAAAACATGACTTTATTTACATTTACAACCCACTGTAGTTACAACTTTTTATTAACTAGAAATGAGCAATAAAGTTTTTTATTTTCAAAATTGTTTTTTACTATGCTTTGTTTTTAAACCAGGAGGAGTAAACTAAAGAGACATATTCACACCCAAAAAAGTCACTAGAAAGGTTACCAAATACATCTTCTTTTTAGTTGATCATATCGGCCTTCGACGGTAATCCAAAAATATTATATTATACTAATACTTCGCTAAAGAGTTCTAAAAACAACTTTTTTTATATAAAAGCAGACTAAAAATCTAAAAATTAAAAAAATAATGCAGAAAACAAAAAATCACCGGTATAATTTAATTAAGCTATGAAATGCCATTAGTGTCAAAATTTCATAACAGTGGAGTAAACTTGTCTGAGGTTGGACCAATTACAAACAAACATTGCGGTGCGGTAAATTTGAATTACTTCTCCTGGTTTAAAATCAGAGTATTACTGTCGATCTCCGGACGCTTGCAGTTTATGTGGTAGATCCCAAGCAGTATAAGTCTAAGCACCACTGAGTTATAGTGTACTATAAAATATTAGATTACACGAATTTTCGTGTATCATCTGATGATCCGCTGGATCATCAGATGATTATATACCCAGTGACACAGAAACATCCGATTCTTCCGAAGAAAATCCTAGGTAACTGAGAAAATTACATGGCATCAGTGAAGTGCCGGACGAACGCAATCTTGCAGTGCCAGGGCCTAGTAGTATACCAAAAATAGCGTTACGAGCCGTTGAAAATGAGGTAAGTTTTACTAAACTTTTATGTTCATTCTGGAAAGTCATACCTAATTTCTGTTTAGGATGACCTGATACAACAGACAATAGAAACTGTAATTTCTGCATTTGCCGTTGTAGAAGAATTGTCCCGAGGTTGTCAAGAAAAAACTAAAAAAAAAAAAAAAAATTAAAAAATTGTCCTACAAAGTAATTCCGGAGTTGTAATGTTATAATGGTGTGACAAAAATGATGTCTTGATGATTAGTACAAAGCATGGGAATGAAATGTTGAAACGTCTACACAAAGTCAAAGAAATTGAAAAGCCCAAAATGATTGTTGATTACAAGGATTAAAAATCCTTTATTGATCTCTCAGATCAGAAAAAAACGTATTCACATTGCGTGAGACGAGGGAATAAATGGTACAGGAAATTAGCCACAGAATTATTGTTTGGTAGTGCCTTGGTGAATGCTCATATTGTATATACACAGGTTACACAAACTAAATTGACTATAACAGAGTTCAAAACAGAAGTCGCTATAGAACTACTGGGTGAAATATCCGCTATTGAAACCAATATCAGCGATAACACCGATATCAGTCATGAGCTTGTAGAAGGAAGAAAAAACAGATGTGTGGTTTGCTACGTCAGAATTAAGAATGAATTGGGGAGGAAGGAAGCTCAAAACAAGTGTTCTCGTTCTAAGTTTTTGTGCAACCAATGCAAAAAACATCATTGTATTTCTTGTTTTTTCTCAACACATAATGCTGTTTTAATATAATAAGGTGATATATTATTATAATTATTTTTGCACATTTTGAACAAAACCTTTTATTTTTTTTTTCATAAAGTTTTATAATTTCCGTAAAAACCGTCTCACATCCGATCAGGAGGTTGAGTTTACCGAAAGTACAAGCTGATTATAGCCGCAAATGTCAAACATGGAACAAAACATTTCGGTATAGCAGTGTTGGCATGTTTTTATAATGTAGATGCTGTATGCTTCAAATATAAAAAGATAAAGCTTTAGAAAAGTACATTTTGTTTATATTATGTTATGAATTCTGCAATTTTTGATTTATATAAAACAACAATGAGTAAATATTTGTTTCTTTGTAATTAATTGCAGTTAATTATTAGAATTTTTTTTAGCAATTACCCTTTGATAGATTAGGGGATAGATTTGGCAATCTTCAAATCAGCAGTTGCCAGAGTACAACAGATGTTTACAATTATTCTCGAAAGAGACAAATATTTACTCGTTATTGCTTCATATAAATTAACAATTGCATTATTCATAAAATAGTATAATCAAAATGTACTTTTTAAAAGCTTTATCTCTTTATATTTGAAGCATACAACATATGCATTATAAAACATGCCAACACTGCCAAACCGAAATATTTTTGACATTTGCGGCTATATTCAGCTTGTAGTTTCGGTAAACTCAACCAGGAAATATTATTTTGCTCCAAGATATGTAAGAGATTTTGCTCCTTGTACCACCCTGTCCAACTTACAATGTAATTTATATATAGTATTTTTCATATAAAAATGCGTCTACGTCATTCAAGATTTACGACGTCAGAACCCCACAGCGTTGCCAAAACATCAGAATAGTTAGTAAGTGAGGACTTTTAAAATGTCAACTATTTGTCAAACTATTATATAACAGTAAATACACTTAATTTTAAGACTACTGCAACACACTAAAATACATAAGAAAACATTTTAATACAAAATTATATATTCTAAATCTTAAACTTACCTCTATTTAGAGCATTAATGGTAAAAACGTCCCACCATTATTTCTTGTTTAAAATAATCTATCTTATATGAAAGCTTATCAGCTTTCTACAGACTATTTATTTGTTTTGGCATAGCACAATCACAATACACAAGAATAATTAGTTTTAAAAGCTATTACTCTAAATTTAATATGTATTTATAAATACAATTCATTAATATATATTATATTATGATCAAATTGTGTAAGAAATCAAAACATAAACAAAATTCTTACTCTAAAAAAGCGGCAACACTTCAAACAATGTTGCCATACGCTGAACTGTGAATCAAATTTGAAGTATTCTTGTATCAGTTGCGTACAATTGTCTAATATATTTAATTAAAATTATTATTTTGTGGAATATTAGACTTAAGAGTTATTTCATAAAATTTATATTATTAATAATAACAAATGTTTTTGGTTATTTAATCAATATAATTTGAAAATTCCCAATATAATGATGATTACATTTTTCTGATTATTATACCATGTTGACGCCTATGAAAGATCGAGCAGTTCCGTATGAGTTTCGTATTATTAGCTGTGTAAGAAAAATTTAAACTCTAAGGTTGGCGTTCTGGAAATTTTAAATATAAGTGACGTCACTTTATATAAATTGTGACGTGCACGCATTTTTATTTTTTATATGAAAAATACTATAGCTGTGGGGACACAGTTGATGCTACGGTGTCCCGAATACAAAACTGTAGTGTGGCATTAGAGTGATGCCTCACTGTCCCAAGAGTACTATTTAGTGAGGTATCATATTGATGCCACCCGGGGCTGAACGTGTTAATAGATAGACAAAGATACCGTAAAACAGGGTGAAAAGAAACTGGAAGGTGAATAGAAACTAAATGACAGTAACTATTTTACTAAAGAAGTATAAAGTTGTTTAAATTTAATCCGGGAAATAACTTTTGAGGTACATAAACTCACCAAAGGATAAAAACGCTAATTTAGTGGATTTTGCATTTTAACAGATGACAACACTAGACAACAGCAGTTTCAGTTGATTTTGCCACGTTTCAAAGAGCTGATTAACTTTTTGTAATAAGGTAAGAAAAAATTAATTCAATAAATATAGTCATAATATAGCTTAGGGTGTATACTTAACATAAATACTTGACAAATTTATCATAACATACCAGTAATTTGATTTGAATGTTGTTTTGTAAAAAACTAACCCCAATTCTGTTTCTATCACTCATCCGGTTTCTTTTTTTCTCCAGTATTTTTTATTTTGCTTTCAGATTAACCATGCCACAGACTATGTAGGTACATAATCCAAAATCCAAGCTTTATATAAAAAAATAACAATCCTGAAGCTCTTGAAAGGGCCTTAAACGACATAAGAACCAGAATGTCCTATAGAGGGGAAAGCAAAGTACATGAAATTAACTATTCAGTGCTCTAGAGGCACCACAAAACCCCTAACTTAAAAACACCTGAAGGACAAACTACACTAACAAAGATGGAAGAGGGAGTTATACTGAAACAATGGGTTTCAACAACAATACTATGGGTTTTTGAAGAGACATAAGACACGACTAAGAACACGGCTTTGTTAAAACATTAAACGATCTCGAGCAGCGGTTTCACCCGAGACTTTAAATGTGTATTTTGATCATCTGGGTACAGAACTAGAAGGCATACCGCCGTCGAATACTGTAAACTTCGATGAAACGAATTTATCAGACGAATAATTACAAAACGAGAATCTATTCAACTATCAGATTGGCTGCTGGTTGCGTTTTAAACCAGTTTTCGGAAAAACGAAAGATTAAAGTATTATATTTTAAAAGTGTTAAAAACCATTGATGAAAACGATGACATTTACGGAACTTTTTTGAGGTCTCGCCAAACCAAGCAATCACCAGTTTATTTATAGATTTCCTACGAAACCAGACGTTTGCTATTTCTCTTTTGACCAAGTTGTTGGTCAAATTCATCCATCTGATAACTCCGAGCTGCCAAGCTGTTCAAATAGAGAGATTCTTAAATTTCCCATCAACCAAAATGATCTTAATTAATGCAATTTGTTATTTTTGCGAAGATTCTGTTGCGAGAATTAACGCAGCAGGTCTAGATTTAAGTTAAAACTTTTTTATTTGTTCCTATACATGTAATTTTTTAATCCTATAGTTATAACAGTACAAAAGTTATGCTGTGAGAATTAGTGCAACGCAACAGGGTCTTTTGTGTTCCCTAAAGTAAGAAAGTTGTATATTTTTCTATATTTTCATACTTATAACGATATAAATTCCAAATTTGTATGTTTATTATATTTTTTTACTAAAAAAATTAATTGCACATATTACTAATATATTTTTAAATGTCTCTATTGACTTCCGGAATGGTATATTAGCCAAACTAGTGCAAAACAAAGCATTGTTTCCTTTCAACCCGTTTGGAGTGTGAATAGATAAACACTACTTTTTTTTTATTTTTTTTAATTGGGAAACTTTTTCAAATGTGCTCACTAGGCCCTTAAACCTATTAGCCGTGACACACATTTTGCATATTTTTCGTGGCCGACTAGATAAATAGCAGCCTAACTACAAAGCACTATAATTTATTGCTATTTTTTGCTAATTATTACGAAAAAACGGTAAAGCTAGCATAGCCATAGCTATATCTCGGCAGAGGAAATGGGAACAGGGACCATCTTGGAGGAATATTTTATTGCTAATTAATTGCTGTTGATTACTAGATTAACCAATCCCCAAAAACTACCCCATTATCCTCTAGCTTAAAAAACATCCCCGAAAAACCAAGATATCGAGCAAAAAGCGAACCGCAAGAAATTTATTGCTAATTTGTTGTCAAATATTTACGCCAAGAAACAATTTTTTGCTGCAACCGTGTCCGAGATACAATGATTATGCTAACTTTGCGGTAAAGCTGGCATAGCCTTAACTCTATCTCGGCAATGAAAACAGTTACAAGGCTTATCTTGGTGGCATATTTTATTGCTAATTAATTGCTGTTGATTTGTACATTGACAAATCCCAAAAAGCTACTCCATCATCCCCTAGCGCAAACGTCACCAGGGGAAAATCCAGATATCGACCAAAAATTACAATACAATATAATGGTATACAATATGCAATATCTTACTTTTTCTGCTTCTTTTGAATGAATCTTACTCAATGAATCATGTATTAAAACTGCTGTATTTAGGTATTCTTCTTTTTGTTGAAGTCTTGTTTGAAGCATTTATTTTCTCTAAAATCTTTTCCCACATAGTAAGTAATAGTACATACTCAAATGTATCAAGTTTTTTATGTGATTTGGCAGCTTATAACATTTGTAATGGTTTTTCATCTTTGTTTGAGGAAAAATGTTTAAGGAAAAAAAATGTACACAATGTATAATTTCTTCATAATTTTCTTTTAAAGATTTCACAGCATTGGAACGAGCAGATAGGTTTAATACTCAAGTGTTTGCCTTACAAAGTTTTTATAATGCATTTTACCTAGGTGTAGAACTTGAAAAAAAAAATGAAAATTGAAAATATCAGTAATAGCATTTGCAATTAAATTTAAGAATGATTTTCGTATGATATGAAATGATGAGCAGAAAAATATGTTTTATTCTGGATTGGAATCCCTAATACTTACCTGACATATTTAACGCATTATCATAACGCTATTCGGACAGTTGGTGATGGAGTTAATGTGGTTACTGGAGTTTTCATATCCTGACAATTTTTTATGTACATTTTTTCAATCATGATAAGCACGGGAACGCTTGTCAAACCTTGTCGACTTTATCAATCAACGATTGGGTGTAATTTAGACACGTTTCAGCAATAATTATGAATATTACGTTTTTCAGATATGCAGACGATACAATAGTCCTTGCGGAGGGTAGAGAAACGTTACAAATTTTGGTTGATTTGACTACACAGTACTACAAGAGGTATGGAACAACTCAGAACACAAAAATAATGATGGTCAGTAAGAACAAGATTGAAGACGAAACAATCTACGTTAAAGGAAAACATTTAGGAGAAAATACGCAGATACAATTACTTGGGATGTGTGCTAAATGAACAATGTAACCGCAGCCTTATAATAAAGTGACGCATTGAGATAGCCAGAAGCGCTTTCAATAAGATGAAAGTCGTATTATCCAACGGAAAACTGAGAATAGAAATTAGTACTAGAGTATTGAGATGCTACATATTCTCTGTACTTTTATATGGAGTTGAAGCCTGGACAATTAAGGACGTAACTCAAAAAAAATGTGAGCTTTGATTAAAACTAGTTTTAGATTAAAACTTAAATTAAGATCATTGAAACGATTATAATACTATAATCCGTAATATACCTCTTCTCTTACAATATGGAAGACTAATTAGATATAGCTAGATTTTACTGGCGCAAATGATGAAAAATAGAGTTGATAAATATGAATGTTATCGGTATAACGTAAAACAATAATCATGAAGATTTACTAATTGTTACACGTGGTTCTCCCTTCTACTCGTAATTTGACAGGTTACGTCAAAATAAGGGATCTTTAAATAAAAGTTCTCTGGCCAGTATTTAACTTACCGATAAAATATTGGTCAAAACAACCACTCAGCAGAATAATACTCGACAAGTCCTCGACAAGTCTCATCATGAATAGAACGACCGCCCGACCGACCGGTTGGCACCACGGGAATAAGTATGTCGCCTACGCCCCGGCGGTCGTATTCGACCGCTGACATATGTTTTCAAAAATTGGGACTAATAAATGAAATTGGTGACATATTAGTAATGAAAGTATTTCAGTTGGTTGCCAGATGCACTTTTTTCAACTTGCCACCATGGATTTTTTAAACATTTTTTGTGGCAGGCGACCTGTTAAGTATTATTAATTACTAGTTTTCATGCTACCTCTTTGGAGCTTAGGTAGATGCAGGTTCTTTTTTGCGAGATTATCGATATAAATCTTGTGCTTTAAAATTGTTTTTTGGCGTAAAACTGTGTAAAACAGCAATTAATGGGCAATAAAATATGCCTCTACTTTTTCTCGGAAATGGCTACAGTAATACATTTTGTCTTTCCGTAATAGATTAGCAATAAATTATAGTGTTCGTTTGAATTCGGCCTTATAAAATGGAAATACTAACTTAACAGACATCTTAACGCCACCAGCTTTAAGGAGATTCTTTGGATATTAAAAATACGGTATATGTATATGAGGGGTATAGAAGCACAACCCGCCAAGTCACATTTTTGTGAAATCTGCGTTTGATACGGGAATTTGTTCTTTATGTGTATATACATAAGTTCAAACTTAATTTAGGTGCAAATTCCACCTTAAATCGAAGTAATTTAAACGAGAAAAAACGCTTAAGCTGCAAAACCCGCCTTGTCCAAAACAAATTAGTTGCAAAGACCGCCAAGTCCGGCCTTGCTAATGGCGAAACGTTTGGGCTGACACGTGACTTAGCCATTCCCGCGAAATGGCATGTGGCAGCTTCTAACCATGTAATGTTTTTAGTGTTGTTTGGATATTATTCAAGGTAGGTTTACGTAAATTTCCTTTTGTTTTGTTGTAATGGATAACGATAATATTTGTATCTCTATAGAAAAAACGACTCCAGAATGTAGCCGGAAAAGAATCGTACAGCGTGATAAACACAAATGGGCAGTCGCTATGAAAAATAGGTAAGCATAGAGAGCTAGATAATGTTTCAGTGCATCGAACTAATAAATTTTTTTGTTTTTAGATATTCGGCTAAAAGTTTGCCTGAAAAACCAAAATGTGTTCATAAAAATAAGTTCTGAACTGCAATTTATTAACTGTGAGGGATCTGCAATGAAAGATTTTATGAAATTCCATCAAAACTTAAACAAGATGCTTTCATATTAAAATGTTGTGAGGCTAAGACACCGCAGAGAATAAGAAGACGAGCAGAGAGAAAAGTGTGCAGCACAATTTCTCAAAAACTGGTATCATAAATTATAGATTACCAAAGCAAGGTGGCGAATGGATTAGTGTATGCAGAAGAGCCTTTATGCAAATTTTGGGCGTGAAAAAAGATAGAATTCAGGGTGTGGTAAATAGGTTTTTTTAAGGGATTAATTCCATTAGAAAAACGAGGGGGCGACCGCGTTCTAGAAAAAAATGATCAAAAAAGTTAGCTATGAGTAATTTTATTGAGAGTTTTAATAGTCTGGAATCTCATTACTGCAGGAGTCAAATCAAGAAAAGATCTTATCTATTATGTGATCTTAATATAAGAAATCTCTTTAAACTTTACGTCACATCAGTGGATAGCTCTCTTATGGTTAAGGAACATTATTTTCGTTCATATTTTGCAACGCACTATAATATAGGTTTTGGAACACCTATTACAGACGTATGCTCTCTTTGCTTAAGATATAAGGAAGAGATAAGGAAAGAAAAAGATGAGGAACAAAAAAAAAGAACTTAATGTTTTACAGGAATTACATAAACTTAAAGCAAAAGCATTTTACAAAATTCTTAAAACTAACAGTAGCGAAGGAGAAGTTTTTTCAATGGATTGTCAAAAAAACTTAGCTCTTCCGAAATTACCTGATCAGAGAGCTTACTTCTCTTCCCAATATAATCTTTACAAATCCGTTTTTTCATTTTATAATCTTTACAATTTTTTAATTGTAAATGGTAGACACACACACAACAACGGTTGAGATAGACGAGGGAAGACAAATAAATGGAACAGATAAATTCAAGTATTTAGGAACCATAATATCGAACCAGGGAACAACAGAAGAAGATATAAACAACAGACTGAGACAAACAAGAAACTGTATAAGACAACTAAACTCAGTGTTGTGGGATAAGAACATTACGATAAAGACAAAAAAGAGAATATATAACACCCTGACAAGAAATATCCTGACATATGGGTCCGAAAACTGGACAATAAACAAGAGAAATAGAGGTAGAATAAGAGCAGTAGAAATGGAGTTCCTGAGGAGAAGCTGTAGACTTACAAAAAGAGACAGAATTGAAAACGCAGAGATTAAGCGGAGAATGGGAGTGCAATCAGACATAATCGACTATATAGAGGAGAAGAGACTATACAACATATTAGATTAAAAACATGTTTTAAAGGTTAAAACTATGACTCATATTTTTACGTAACATTATGAATGGGAATCACCACTGTTTGCTTAAGTTGTTCGGGCCATTTGCCGCTAGAAAATACATGATTTAATAAATAAATAATGGGACCAGTTAGTATTGGCGATAGTTCTTTAAGTACTTCAGATTTAATACCATCTATTCCTGGAGCTTTGTTCGATTTTAATGAGGCTATAATCTGAACAACGTCATTTTCATCCACAGGTAATAAAAAGAAGGAATTTATTGTAACGTTTCTCTTTGGTGGTCGAGAAGGAGGTTTTATTATCTTCTGAGCATATGTTTCTCCAACTTTTGAAAAATATTTGTTAAATTCCTCGGCGATCTCATTTGTGTCGGTAATACTTTGGTTATTTGCAGTAAATATTTCTTTGATATTTTGAGTATTAACATTTTCACTATTATAGTTATTTACTATTTTCCACATATTTTTTGAAGACTTATTATTTTTCATAATTTCTTTTATAAAGTAATTTTTCTTTGTCACCTTAATAAGTGTGTTCAATTGTTTGCGGTACTCTAGGTAAGCTTTCCTTTTTTCTTCATTTGTTGGATGATTTATGTGATCTTTATACAGTTTATTTTTTTTATTAATTGATTTGACTAGTCCTGCTGTAATCCATTTTTTTCGCTTTTCATTTGCGTGTTTTATTTTGATGGTTTTAGTATGTTTAATTATATAGTCATTTAATGTCTTTATTAGATATTCTGTTATGTCATTCGTATTTTTTATATTATAATACTCAGTCCAATAAAAATTTTTGATATCCATTTTTAGGGTCTTATAATTAATTATTTCTCTAGTTTTTTGTTTTAAATATTTGTTACTGTTTACATTTATGCTGATTAAAGTTGCTTTATGATCTGTAATGCAAGTATCTAGGACAGCTGCTTTGCAAGTATTTATTGTCTGTTCAGATTTAAATTTAACAAAAATGTGATCTACGCAGTTCTTTTGCCTCGTTGGTTTATTAATAATAGAAACAAAGTTATGTTGTGAAAAATTATTTAAGTAAGCATTAGTTATTTCATTATTTTCCAATATGTTTATATTAATATCACCTAACAAAATATGACAATATATTGAAGCCGTTTTTGTTTCCTCTAGGTATTCATTTAGTTTTGATACGAAATACTCAGTATTTGTTGAAGGTGGACGGTAAAGCGAAGTTATTAATATCCTTATTCCGTTATTATACATTATACATGTTTGTATCACTTTATGGTCCCCTATGTTTACAATTTCTGTGCAATAATCTAGATCATTGTTTAAATATATAACTGTTCCATCATTTCTATTTATATTTCCTTGATTATAAACTGTATGATACCTATCAAGTTTATGACACTCGTTGCCGTCATTTTTAAATGCTTCCGTAAGTACAATACAGTCAAAATCACAGTCTACTTCCCTTACTATTACCTCAAATTCATCAATGTTCTTAGATAGGCTCCTGATGTTTTGATGCAGTATCTTAAAATGTAGGCGATCATCATGTAAATATTGTTTAAGGTTTTTTAGATCATTGATCTCCTTAGTTGCGAATGGTATGTAATTGATGTCCCTTATATAAGCATCCATTATACAATTAATTGCACAAGTTCTCTCTCAATATTTCTAGTAAAGATATTTTAACAAAAATGTCATCAAAATGTATATAAAATAGTTATAAAAATTTTTAGTTAAATTAAAAGAAAGACAAAAAATAGAAAAACAAAAATGGACAAAACTATAATTAAGTTAAATATATCGAATAAGAATATATAATTTATAAAGAATGTAATACAGCAATAAATGATAACTAAACGCCAAATCTATTGTACCAATGAGAATGTTATTAGTACCAGTTAATTATATAACAATATACAGTTAAAAGACAATAATTAGATAAAAATAATATAACATATACAATAAAAGTACATGCAAATACAAAAATAGAGAACACTTAAAAAAAAGAAATATAAATCTTATTTGAGCCTAATTTATTGATTTTTTCTGTACAAAAATACTAAGCTGAAATTAATAATTTATGTAACGATTGAACTTTTCGAATTTTTTCTGGTTCTATTGGCGATATTGAGATCCGTATTGTCTTTGTTAGAATTACCTGTTTTTGGTGTTCCTTGATGTGTTAGTTTTTGATTTGATGTTAATTTTATTTCAGTCTGTTGTGGTTGTGATTTCTTGTATCCGTGTTTTTCCTGAGATGATGGGTTTACCGGTTGTTTGAGTTTCACGCCAGTTTTATGGATAACTGGTGTTTGTAGTTGTGGACTTTCAACTTCTCGTTCGACTAAAGTAGTTATAGGGGTGCTAGGTTCACTTTGTGTACGATGTTCGCTTCGTTTCTCTTCTTCGGTGTGGTCCAGATATTTTAAATCTTCTATTGTATACTTTCTATCATTTACAAATAGAATATCTTTTTTAACGTAACAGTTTGGTTCGTTGCTTTCTTTGAACTTGAGTAGATATTTTTTTATAAGTTTGTGCTCTTGCCTTTGAATTTCTGTTTGGTCGTTAACAATGCTTATTTTTGAACCTTGTAGGTTTTTTTATTTTGAAAAATTAATTTTTTTGTGAGGTACGACAGAAACTCTATTTTAATTGGCGCAGATTTACCTCTTTCCAGTTTATAGATATTGTTTATATCACGCTCGTTTATTTTTATTTTTAATAGACTATTTATCAACTCTAGTACCACATGAAAGTCGAAGATTTCTTCTGTACTATCCAAACCAAATATGATAATATTGTTTTTTCTATTTTGTCTCTGAAGTAGTTCTATTTGTTGTCTTAGATGCGAATTTTCTCTTTCAATATCATTCACTTTTCGTTTAAATTCTTCGATTTTTAGTGAGAGTCTCACCTCGCTAGCATCGATTTTACTTAAAATTTCATTATTTCCTGCCTTTATAGCATCTTCCAGTTGTTTTAAATTTTCTGGTTCAGGTTGATGCATAATTTACAAATTTTCGTGCGTGGCCACCTTTAGTTTGAATTCTTGTTTGGTATAAAAAAAGTTAGTAATTGATAAATTATTATTGTATCGTAGGTTAGGATTATTCTTGTTTTTAGCTTTTATCTCATTAGTTACTGGTTCAATCAGATTTATTATATCATTAACAAGTAGTGTAGTAAATATATATCAACTTACAGTAGTCCGAATTTATTATATTTGCCTTATTCCTTCTGTTATGTAGCAATTTTTGGGAACGTGTGTTGTTAACGTGGCACTACACTACACTACTAATATATAATACTGCATTTTTAAATATTAAATATTAAAAATACAATGACTTCAATAATATTTATTTGACCTTTTTTATATTAACAAGAAGAAACAAATAAAGTCAAAGATATATTTACTTCAATTCTTGTCTATACTTTTTGGATGATGTCTGCGGATTTCAGAATGATTCGTTACGTAAAATTGTAATATTACCAACAAATAAGTGGTCGTTATATTTATTATACCCAAAATAGTACCGCGACTAATAACGAAGAAATTTGCCGCTGTCAATTTGGGACTGAGAGTAGCAGCGATGTAGGCTAACTTAAAAAATTCTTCTCTGGAAGATGAATCTATGCGAACGTACTCCTGAAGTTTATAACAAATGATTCTAATTTTTCTACTTGCATCAGACGCTGATTCGCAGCACACTGTTATATAACCTGCTTCCGCCTGAAATTTAAAATAATAATTAGCATAATAATATTATACTGATTTATTAAACTGCATATTATTTTTATCACAAATAAAGTTATTTTTTCATTATTTTATTAAATAAGAATAAAAGAAAACAATTATTTGACGGAGAGTAGAAATAAATAAAATCTTATTTATTTCTACTCTTTTATAATCGCAGAAAAAACTGAAATCAAAACGAATTATGAACAGCTTATTTCAGAAAGAGACCTGAATCAGTTTTTTGTTATTTTTTGTTAAGAGTACATTAATTCACTATGATGGTAGATACATCGTTTATTGTTGAAAGGGGCCCGATTCATTCCATTATAATATAGAAATCGTATGGCGCACTTTTCGTTTACTACAGAAAAGGACCCAAGTCAGTGACTGAGGTACTTAACTGCTGCTGAGGTACTAAATTAGCTCACAATTTACTGAGATACCTATTTACATTGTTACCCATTGGCATCCACTGCTTCTAATGTATCGTTCAATGGTTACAATGCATAATTGTGTTGTTTTGGTAGATATTTTCAAGCGTTTTGATTACTTCTAGAGGTATCTCTCTTGCGCACAATAAGTGGATAACGTCTTTTAAACTCCTTCTTACTATCCACAAAACATAGATATGCCGATTTGTTGTATTCTAATAATTTCTCTTGCACTTGCCTCATTATAAATATAGCGTCAGTGCATGATCTTCTCGACCTAAAACCTTGTTGTTGTTCTTCTAGTGTTATAATTTTATTCAGTTTCTTTGTTATCACTTTGATTGTTAATTTTAGTGTTGTGTTTAATAAAATAATTCCTCTGTAATTTTCCGGATCCGACTTGTCTTTCTTTTTGAAGAGAAGTATTAGGATGCTTAATCGACATTCTTGTGGTATTCTGTTTTGTTCTATTATTTTTTTTATTAGTTTTATTAGTTGTTTGGTCATATCTGGTTCTCCGTACTCTAGGAGTTCGATAGTCTGTCCTCTCCTGGTAATTTTCTATTTTTTAATATTCCTAATGTTTCCTTTACCTTTTCCTCCTTAATATTTATTTCTTCCTTTGTCATCACCTCTGGTGTTGGTGGTTCATTATCGTCGCCATTAGCAAATTGAGATCGAAAGCTGTCTGGCCATGTTTCCTTCTGAATGTATTTCATTTTTATTATTTTGTTCATCTCTTTTCTTTGTCCTTGGACCATTCTCCATATTTCTTTTTGTGTTTCGTAGAAGTCGTGTTCCATCTGTGTTGATAAGATCTGCCAGTGTTCCCTTTTTATTTGCCTAACTATAGTATTCGTTTCATTTCCCATTTGTTTAAAGTGGTTATATGCATTGTAACCATTGAACGATACATTAGAAGCAGTGGATGCCAATGGGTAACAATGTAAATAGGTATCTCAGTAAATTGTGAGCTAATGTAGTACAATAAAACTCACAACTTTCTTTACAAGCCAATTGTTAGACCTCGTTTAGCTCAGACTCTCAGGTGTGAAAAGTCTTATCTTAGAAGTATATCTAAAAAATGAGCTTGGCTGGGACAAATAAACCAAGATATTAAGTAATCATATTTTTTTATTATACACAAAAAAATATAAAAGTTAAAATTTTATTATTAAGTTAAAATCAATAGAGCAAATCTTGCCTATAGCTGTACAAAAAAAAGATTTTTAAATGATACTTATGGCTTCTGATGTTGTCTTCCATTAGTTACACAGGATTGCAGAATGTAGTGGTTAATTGCTGATGTAGCCGAATCGAGATACTTGCATGTTTGAATCTTCAGGTGGCCATTGAGTTCTCAAAAGTGGCTGCAGTTGTTACTGGATGGTCTACCATAATGCTCTGAAAATTTTTTAACGAGGCTCAAGAAGTTCCACCCGTATGGTTTCGATACATTCCACCAAAAGGTGGACAAGAAAAATTATTAAGGTCAAAAAACTAAAATAACAAACCATGTGCTAGCAACTGCATAGTTTTTAAAATATTTCCTTGCCATATGAAGAAAATAATTACAATATTAAATAACAAATAGCAAATTGCAAGAATAAAATTAATATAATTATTATTAGATGAATTAGTTAAATTATATTAAAGATACTAACTTCATATAAGACGAACTAAAATGTTAAAAGAAACATGTGCGGAGGAGGTTATTTATGTATAAAAAAAAAGTCAAATTACAAAAAGACAAACAGGAAACGATTTAACGTATAAATAAATTATTAGTAGAGGATCCAGCTTAAATAGGCAAAAGACGATCGAAAAATTAAATCCACGTCATGACAGAGCAGAGTTGCCAAATGACTTATTACTTTTACGCTGAAGTGTAACATAGAATTTTATATATGTTCTATCGTCTCATAGAACGCAATAATGTCTGAATAAAGGCATTAGAATATTTAGTGAAAATGTATTTGCTGAAAATGTAAATTTTGTAAAAAGGCTTTCTTCTTTTCTTTAAATTTTGTCTACACTTCCTCTCTAAACCATGGGGTTTTCTTTTTTTGTTTTCGATGTGTTAGTGTTCATTACTTTCCTCTCTCCAAGTGATTCTGTTGCTGCGGTAATATATATTATATTTCAGTTTTTCCTAGCTTTCCCTGATGTTATCGGTTTCTAATATTTTATTCCCAGCAATATTTTCTGATATTCTTTCTCTAAAGTAATTCATGATTCGCGATTCTTATTTTACACAATACGAGACGATCGTCGCTAAACTAAAGAACCATGTATGAAGACCGGTTTTTCATTTAATTCTGATAACTTTATTACTAGTGGCCGAAGTAAGCGAAGATATCTATTACAACATCTTTATGCATAATATTTTACTGCTTTATTGTGTCAATCAGCGCTGCCCAACAAGTTTATTTTAAAAATTTTTTGTATAATTTCTTGTGATGTGTAATGTAGGTTTACCAAATAATCAAAGTTATGCCATAACAAGAACATATTATTATTAAAAAATAAGGTTTCATCCAGAAATGATTCATGTTATCTAAAAACTATTATCTACAAAGAAATATGTACTACGTCGAAGATATATGTGCAGATCGTATTACCATTAAATTCATACTTGCCATCATATATTACATTTTTGTTGGTATGCACCCTTTTAAATTAAATGTCTGTTGTCTTTTTCAATGTGTTCTATTTGTCTTTAAGTGTTGTTTATTTTAATTTAATTGACATCACAATAAATTATTTTCTGTTCAAATACAGACCAAAGCTGGTTCATCATAATTTGATAATTATAAGTTTAGCACATTCAAACTTACATCAAAAATAGAACATCTATTTTTTTCTACATTATCACAGTGCTGTCTGTTCCAAATAAATAATTTCAATAAATTAACACATTTTCAAAATAAACCTCTTGAATAAATATAAATAACTTTTAAGTAATATAACACATCCCATTTAATTTCAACAAACAATTTACACAGTACCTACATTCCTAGTCTAGTTGTTAATATCTTTTCCCCTCAAGAACTTTCCCTTTATTCGTTAAATAGTTGCAGTAAAAACCGCTGATCATCTATCACCAGTTTACCAAAACAGTTTTTAACTATGTTTTCTCAAACACTAAATAATAATCCTTTTATCGGCATTTAAGTAATATTTATTAGTTATTTATTTACTTAATTTCAATTTTACTTAATTACTTTTTACTTAAGTTTTATTTTGTTTATTTAATCAATTTTAAAGTCATATTTAATAATCATACATATAATATAGGTATAATAGCTTTATATTATGTACCAGACAGTACCCTAATACAGGTTATTATATTTTCAGCATTTAGCTTACCATGTACCGTTGACCTGAAGATGCATAGCACATTATAGTATGCGAAACCGGTCGTTGGTGGTAGAAAAAAATTGGTTGTGAGTAAGTCTTATTCTTATTTCTTTTTACCTATTTAAAAATTTAATGTTACACCGGGCACATCAAGTAAAAATATATCGAGATACCTCTTTCCAGAAATTGGAATAATGTCGAGACTGGGGTGAAAATGTCTGTACTATGTATAATTTTATTTAACGATGAACCGCATCAATTCAGATTTGCGCACTGCCCCAAGTGGACAAAACTATATTATTTTTAATATGAACAATAGCAGCAGGGTTATATAAACCGATGTGGATGGAGGTCATAGTTTTTATTATAGTTAATTTTCTTGTTAATTATGCAAATGCTTAAGATTTAAGATTTTTGCTGACGATGCATTTGGAAGGGTTTAACCATAATCATATAATATATTACTTGTGAAAATACTGTTCTTCTTAGCAAAAAATAAAATAAATAAAATGTTTTTATTTTTCGCATGTTTGAAATAAAACAGATCTGTTTTACCACAAAGTCATGAAAGGACAAAAAATTAGTTTGCTTTAAATAAATATTTTAATATATATCACTTTTCTTAATCGGAGAGTGCAGTTTTCAAAAAACGTCTTTCGCGTGACATATTCAATTTATTCCTAAAGTCAATGGTAAATGTTTGAGTAGTTTTTCCACTACCCGCCTATTACTTTGTTTTCTTACAACCCTCTAATTACCTAAACATGCATAGAACGACTACAAAAGAGCATGCGATCAGATATAAGAATATTTTTTCCATATATCAGCATGAATTTATATTTGGATATCTTATTGAACATTATCGTTAAAACTTATTTTGTAGATAGTCGATGTCTGCTGGTTTTTACTGATCAGGATAATAATTTTGACTATAATGGAGACGTTCCTATGATTAATATTAAGGTCAGCAAAAATTCCATAAATCCAAATATATTTCTTCATTATTTTGGTTGTAAGGCAGTACTGATTAAAACCAATAATCCCATTACGGTTTTTGAACAATTTGAAAACGAAATAAGAATTAGTCTCGAACGATTTAATGAAAGAAAGTTCCTCATTGCTCCAGGTAATTAGTTTATTATCTCTATATATAAAATTCTCGTATCACAGTGTTAGTCGTCATACTCCTCCGAAACGACTGAACCGATTTTTATAAAAAAAATTATGTGTATTTGCTAGGACTGAGTATTAGTCGTAATCAATTTTTCATAACTCTAAGTGGTAAGTGTGGTAAACCCCATACATTTTTTAAAAACATTTTTCGATCCATATTTCTTTTTATTTTTAGTGTTCATTATGTGACATTTAAAAATACATACAATTCTTAATTATCACCCTTCTATCATTAAGCTCTATTTTTCGTCTCCTACGAAACAGCTTCACCGATTTTTATAAAATTTTACATGTATATTCGATAGGTCTGAGAATCGGTAGCAATATATTTTCTAAGCTCTAAGGTAGTTCACGAAACATTTTAAAATTTTTTTTGTAAAATTTAAAATTTTTATTTTTTTCTGATGTAGCATTAAACAATACATACAAACTCTTAATTATTTCCCTTTTATCACCAACCCCTATTTTTTATTAGCCATATAAGTAATTTACTCATTTTAACGCTGGTCGATAATTAATCAATTATTGGTCACTTCTCACCCAGTAAACAGCACGTAGTAGGCATAAGAACAAAGCCGATCTCCTGTCTTTCTTAAACAATAAGCCTTCTCGCACACCGAAAACTCTACAGAGTTTTCGGCCATTATTATTGTTTATGCATCGGGAGCAAAAGTGACGGTTACAATTATCATTTTACTTTTTCAGTGTGATTCTAAAGTAAATTTACCGTAAAATCCGTCATAATATATTTTTCATGCCCCTAAGCAATAACGGTTGTCCACCGAATACACTTTGTTTTTATTTTGTTTAAAAAATTGTTCATTTTTATTTTTTTAATGTGGCATTAAACAATACAACTCTTCATTTTCATCCCTTCAACACTAACCCTATGTTTTAATAGCCACATTAGAAATTTAATAATTTTAACTATGGTCGATAACTTATCAATTGAATGGTTCCCGCCAATAATGTTGTAAGCGATATTGTTTAAAATCCGGTTTTCTGTGCATAAAGGTGGATTTTCACAGGTCCGATATCCGGCGGTACGATGATACGATATAAATTTCAGCAAATTTCATTGGTTGAAAAATGACAGGTGGGATTTTCGTACGAAATTAAAAGTCATCGGAAGAAGTTAAAAATATTTTAACTTTTGCACGAAAATCGGATGAATTTTGACATTTTAACTTGAACCTTAACCTTACTTTTGTGGAGTGTTTATGTTTACTATTTGAAATATATTTAAAATGGAACAAAAACCCAATTATTATTTAAATGCAATGAATAAGTGTTGCTTTTGGGTCTTCTACACTATGTGAGGCAAAAACGACGAGAATGTAGCTCAATATAATATATTATATCAAACAAAACAGCTAACATTTATTGGCAGCTAATTAAAATTAATATCAATCCATCCAATAATCTGACACATGATACATATATATGACATATATGTCAAAAAATTTCGGATACGACAATCACATATATTCGTACATAAAAATTTCGTATTTAGCTTAAACGTTCAATACGACATCCCAGCCCAGACATAGGAGAGGTATTTTCATGTTATTGTCAATGAAGTTGGCTGCCCGGTCGGTCTTTCCCGCCACTTTTCGTACCTTGTCGCGCAGTAACGTTCCATGCGCCTGAAAATGTGTACATCGCCGCGTGTTAGTTTGACACCCTCTGATATAAATCGGATAAACCGAAGTAAAAGCAGGAAACTTAACATCGCCAACTGCTCTAAAAACGTGAGTAAGGTTTCTAGAAATGTAAGGGAACCTTATTTAACTGAAAAGAAGAAGCCTAAGCCAGGAAAGCTTTCTCCACATAAGGTAAGTGTAGTAACATTATAAGCGCCATTTTTCATAATATTGTGCATTTATTTTAAGTTTTCAGTTTTCGCTTTTAAAACAGCGTTATTTATTTTAAGCTTTACACCTCAAGTCAAAATACTAAAACAGTTACACATATTTTTAATTTTAACCAATACATTTTTGGGACGAATGTTTCATAACTTGTTTGGGTTTCAGAGTAGAGTCTGCAGCTACCAAAATCAGTGTGGGAACATTTAGGACGGAGACACAGTAGCTTTGATCCAGGAATTTCACAAATATGACTACAATGACCAGTTATCGTATCTAAATGAGGTTTGCAATAAGATTGGTGAAGTGAAGCGGCGAGGGGTGAGTGAAGATGTTTCTAAGAGACAGTGCAGTGTATATTACATTAAAACTAATAGCTCGTTACTTAAAATTTGCAGAATTGTGATAATCGACCAAACCACATTCCCGATGAAAGTAGATATCTTGTTATGAGCCGTATAGCTTCATTTCCTTTACAAGAGAACCATTATTCTATAAATCAAAGTAGTAAACAGTGTTTGTCGCCTGATTTATGTGTAGATAAAATAAGAAACCTTTTTAAGGAAAAGTACCCTGATACAAGAGTTAATTTACATTACCATCAGGACATTTTTAAAACAAAATTTAATTTAAGATTTGGTGTTTCTCGAACAGATATTTGTAAACAGTGCGACTCTTTTTGCATAAAAATAAAGTCAACTAACGACGCAAATTTGCTTAATCAAATACAGATAGATAAACTCTAGCAAATGACAAAAAGGTAGATAAAGTTAGCAAAGGCACCGTTGTACTTCATAATGACGACCTGCAACAGGTTCTGTATTGCCCAACTCTCATGGAGACGTCTTTTACCAAAGGCAGAGGCACGTTTCGTCAGATCGGTGTACAGGGCAAAATAACAACTGGAAAATGGTATCTCTTATAAATCTCTTATATAAATGGTTTTCAAATATGTTATTTCTATAAGTTTTTTTAAAATTAGTTATACGATTTTGTCAGTAAAATAAAGTTACTTTTTAATATGAAAAAGTGTTGATTATTTCATACAAAAACGTTTTAACTGCCGTTATTGCCGTAAAAAGTTACAACCACTTTCAAAACGACTGACGATTTGAATATGTTTTTTTTTCACTTCCTGAGAAATTTTTACACTTGAGCTTGGAACGTTACTGGACGGACTGGATTAAATTATCGCTAGATCAATTATTCCCATCAGGCATCCACCAGTTTCCACATAACTGTTATGTGAAAACAATATTACTTTAAGTCTGAAAATTAGATTAGTGAGATGTTATGTGTTCTCTACTCGTTTGTATGGTGTCGAAGGTTGGACTTTGACAGATACACTTCTCAAGAAACTGGAAGCCTTTGAAATCTGTGTGTATCGGAGAATCCTACGAATAAGTTGGGTGGATAGAGTTCGTAACGAAGTTGTTTTTCATCGGATGGGAAAAGTTACGGAAGTCGTCAAAACAGTTAAAAATCGCAAACTTGAATATTTTGGCTATGTTATGCGTCACCCAGAGAGATATAATAATACAAGGCAAGGTAGACGGAAGAAGAGAGCCAGGTCGAAGAAGAACGTCGTGGCTTAGAAACCTGAGAGATTGGTTTAACAGATCCTCTGCATCTCTTTTCCCAGCTGCCGTCAACAAAATTCATCATCATCAATGGCGCTACAACTCTTCGTGAGTCTTTGCCGCGTTTACTATTGCCTTCCATGTTTGTCGGTCCTGTGCCAGTAATTCCCATTGTCGCATTGTCAACAAAACTACTATAGCCAATTTGATAGCCAACGCTCGATAATCGAGCTCGGCACATGATGAAAAAAATCCACCAGTATTACTTTTTACCCAGTAAACAGCACGGAGTAGTGCTGGGAACAAAGCCGGTCTCCTATCTCTCTTAAAATAAGCCTTTTCTCACTCCGAGAACTTTACACAGTTTTCGGCCCATATTATTCCTTATGCATCGAGTGTAGTAGTAACGTTTAAAACTGATTCAATCATTTCTTAGTGTAATTCTCAAGTAAATTTATTATTATTTTGCTAAGCCAAGCTTATTCAATGTGTTTTTTAAACATAGCTCACCAGTTCAAAAACCATATTTGGACGAGAAATATTGGCGGCCAAAAATACAGATGTCGATAATCTTAATGAAATTATTTTCCAGGAAAGTTGTTTTCGTTCAAACCAGTTTACACAGTTATAAGTTATTATGACGTAGTCAACGATCCTTCAGAATTTTTGAATTCATTAGAATTACCTGGACTCCCACTTAACAATTTACAATTAATTTACAATTAAAAGTAGGATCAGTTGTCATTATGCTGCGTAACATTAATCAACCTCGACTATGAACTGAAACGAAACGGACTGTGAAAGGCTAATAAATAATGGTATTGAGGCAATAATCATAAAGGAAAACTACAAAGGAGAGGATATATTGATTCCGCGTATACCAATCATTCCAACGAAAGTACCATTTGATTTTAAACGTTTACAATTTCCCGCAAGTTTGGCTTTTGCAATGACAACAAACAAATCACAAAGCCAACCGTTGGAAGTTTGCGGAAATAATTTAGAGTTTCCATGTTTCACGCATTGATAATATTATTATTCGCGGGTCGGAACACCGTCATCGTTGTATATTAAAAAAATAAAAATATGGTACATCAGAAATCAGTAAACTGATTGAAGTTTTTTTTATAGATAATATGTTTAATATTTTTGTTCTTTGGATTTTTCTGTTAATTTTTTAAACACAATATTTAATTTTAAGGCAGTACGAAAATTGCCGGGTCAGCTAGTTTTTTTAATAAAATGGTTAATATGTATACCTCACAGGTTGACATTAGTTAAGTATCATTGATACGAAACTAGATTATATTATTAAAATAAGATGTAAGATTGTATAAATTGGATCTGGTAAAAGGGATACAAGAAAAAATTGCTATATTTTATTCTAACTATATCATTCTCTTTGTTTTTATTCCTATGCGGGAGTCGACTTCCCTAATTATATTTTTTTTATCGTCCCTTTAACTCTGCTTAAAAAATATTCCAGGTCTACTTGATATGCTTTCCAGTCTATTTTATGGGGATTACCATAGTTTTTTACCATTTACCATTATTCATCTGAATAAGGCACCTCATCTGACACATGCCATTTTGAACAGTACTAACTACGTTAGTCGAGTCGTGGTCATCGTTATATCAAATATCTCTTTTCGTTTTAAGCTACGAAATTTGGTTTATTTTCTTCAATTAGTTAGTCTACATCATATTCCATAACTATCTGTAGTAATGTCGTACCTCTTTCATTGGTGTTTATGCTGCCTTAAGTATGTTGTGCTTAGTGGTTGTTTGGGATTATTATAGAAAAGTTATACTGATTCGAGAACTACCCCTTCATGCTTCTTTTCTCTGAAATCTTTATATTTACCATCTTTAAATTCGTGAAAATTTATTAACGGCGTAATTTTAATATGTTTTTTAATATTAAATAAATATTATTGTTAAATATTGTTCTTCATAACATTGTTAAATAAATATGCTGTATTATTATACAAACAAGTCCTGGAAACTTTAAAGAATCGGCTTTATATGAGCTCTTCAAAAATGATTGATAGACCTCTTGTTTAGCTCTGGTAAAACCAGAACTCTGATTGGTGCCATCGAGAATCTAATGCTTTTAAAGAATACCGTTTTAAGTCTATAATACACATTGATATGAGCAGCTTCCAAGACTTAATAAGAGACCTCGTCGATCGTAAAGGCCAGGATTTATATATCCTCTCCAAACTTCCAATTGTTCAGTAACCAGTCTACTCTCTTAAGGTGTTGATTTTGTTTTCTTGTGAGGGTGCTGATAGTTGTTTTATCAATATCTTTCCCTAGAACGCGGGTGAGAACCATGAAGTAGTTAAACATATTATTGGGATCAACTACAGTCTAGTCTTCTCTCTTCCACAAACCCTCCATAGTTCAGTTTTTGGTATATTCGTTAACACGGTTTAACTACAGGGTCCCTGCTTTAAAGGCAGTTTTATAAAACTATAGAAATTGATTCTGACTTCCGATAGGAAACTCATTTACTGGTTGTTTCAATTTATTGACTATTAGGTTCGCTTGAGCTTGATCTAGTTGTAACAGGATGGTGTCTATGTAGTATCGCCATATTAAATACTTCTGTTACATTGTTATGTGATCTCTGCTTGGTGTATTACTTACAGTCTGCTCTGGCTGCCTATCTGCTTATTAGAGCTGTTAGGTTTTTTAGCGATCTTTGTTGTGTGATGATTATGGAATTTATACTAGAATTTTACCATGTTCGTCGCTTTGATTTTGTATGGTTTTTCTATAATCCATATTCCTACAGATATTTTTCTTCTTTTCAAATCTTCATCTTCTGGGAGTATCAGTTAGATGTTTTTAATCGATTCAGAGTCTGTTTCTATCGGGATAGCTTCTAGGTCAGCATTTTGGACGAATTAATAATTCGCGACCACAGATGCTCTTCTAATCGTTCCCATTAGATTTTTGTTTTTGAACTAAGAACGGTCACTTATTTTTGATCCTTCTTTTTTCTCTCTTATCATCTCGTTGTCTTTAATATTTAAGCTGTCTTTAGAATATTCCCAGTGTTCGACAGCTCTCGGAAGCATCACTTATGCCAACACTTTTGACTTTTTACCATTGATATCAAATTTTCAATAAAAAAAGTAGATGACATTAAAATGTGACAAGAAAATAGCTTAAGAACAATATTATTTCCTTAAAACCAACTACTCATATAAAAAAGGTTTCCAACTAACTATCATTACCATGATACAGATATAGATGAATTTGATCATACCCCGGTATAACACAAACCCCTTCAAGTAGTACCGTTACATTTTGAATATACATTTAGTAAATGTCATATTGCTAGGTAGGTATATAATATGTATAAGTGTTTTTATTTTTAGTTAATAATCTTAATACTTTATTTTTTAGGTCTACATATGAATGAAAATATAACAAACATATTCTTATCACGTTCTATTCGATACGTAGTTGACTTAGTTGCAATAACATTAGCAGACTATTATTGGAACAACACTACTTTTATTTCAAAACATATTGGAAAGTATAATCTTTGGACCCACAAGTATGTAGGATTGGACAACAATTCTCGGAAAGAACTTCTGGATATATGGTATTCTGTTAATAGATCATTTGTTTATAACAGTAACTTGTACGAGTATAAACTTAAAAATCAAATGGGAAGAACTTTAAGAATGGCAACATTTCAATATGAACCGTACTCCATTCCAGGTATAAAGTTTGTTTACATATCACTTTATTTTAATGCAGCAAGTAGATAAATACACGTACAAAAACAAAGAATTGCATAGCATATACATATTGCTAAACTCAATTTATATAGGGTTCCTCTCTAATATATTTGTATTATGGAGTAGTAGTTTGTCAGAACGGGTGTCGGAGACACTTATACATTTTATGTGGGAGTAGAATACATTACATACTTTTTTTGGTTTTGACAAAAAATAGAGGAAGAGATTTAAAGCAGACATTGGAATATAAATGTAAAAATAAAACATTGTTTAACGTAGTAAGTCAAAAGTTCGATTTATCTTTAATTAACATTACATGCAGACTGATCTGTGTTGTGTACGCACCTTTAAACAAAATCGTTCAAATGAAACTGGAAGAAAATTTCTATAAAGGTGCGTATACATATCAGCGCCACTCGACGCGTATGCCGCGCATTTGTAGCGTGTTCTTAAGGCGCGTACAGACCTACAAACGCATGCGGTGAGCAGCCACGAATACACATACGTGTGCAAATGTGGACGGCGCTTTCGTAACCTCTCGCCGTATGCGTTGCTTCTCGCAGGTGATTTGAGAACACATGCTGCGAGGCAGAGTGGTGTCGGTTTTTTCGCACACAACAAAGAAACTTACGTGTGCGTTCGCGCTCAGTTTAGACGGATAGCGTGGGAATTTGTTGCATTTGCAAGACAAGTTCGGATTTATTGAGTTTTATTCATTTTATTGATTTATGTGTAAAATGGAGTGGCCAAATGAACAATGTTTGCAATTAATAGATTTGTATGAAGAAAACCCTATATTATGAGATCCGAAAAATAAGTTTTATTATTCAAAAACAAAAAAAGAAGATGCATGGGAGTCAATTTCAAGAAACCTTAGTATAGATTCAGCAGTTGTGAAGAAGAAAATGAGCAGAAATTGTCCAGTATTAGATTCTAACGCCAAATCTACTAGGAAATCGGACTTCATTTGTAGGGTTCTTCTTTTAAATAAATGTGTCGTCCACCATCGCCTATTTTTCTTTTGTTTTTTCTTTTTTAATGACCTAATATACACAAACGCGTCACTAACCATGAGCAGCTCCTCAGACATTTTTTCAAGAATGGATGGAGTCCTTGAGCACGCATACATATGCGGTGATTTATAATTTCAACGAATGCTCTGAGCGCGAATGGTTTGAGTACGCACGTATATGCGTGGCTTCTCACCGCATGCGTGTGCTAGTCTGTACGCGCCTTTAGATTAGTACGTATTTTAAAGTCGCGCACAAACGGGTCGAATACAGCGCACCACGATAGACCTTCTGACGGTTTTTCAACAAACGTTTTAATGGTTCGCAATACATATTTGGACGGGATCGCGAACGGTTTGTTGGTTTTGGCACGTCTGAGTATCTAAATATTTGGTAGTGATGAAGTAGTCGAAAAAAAAAATATACTTATTGATGCTTACCGTGGGAAATCCCTATTGTGGGATTCTCAGCATAAAGAGCCATCAATTTTATAATAAAATCGGAATTATTTCGTGTTTTAAACAGGTTAGTGTGCCACCAACGTCGCTGCTTTGTTTCTTTTAGTATAAACTTGTCATTACCGAGAAAGCACCACTCATCACAGAAATTGAGTATCTTATCGCGCAATAGAGACATAGTTATCTACAATTACTAAACGTTCGTAAGTTTTTTTGCCAAAACGAAAAATTTCAACGAACAATAAACGCGCCACACATACACACACACACACACACAAACACACACACACACACACACACACACACACACACACACACACACACACACACACATCTTAAGATGCCCGCTAGACATTCCATGATCCAAGACAATTTATTAACAAGGTGAAAAGAAAAAAGACTAACAAACAATGACTGCATTGTGAATTATGCTAAGCCCAAAATATGCTAAAACTCTCTTTAACCAAAGTGCATAGATAGTTGAAAAAAAAAATGAGAAACAAACACAATTACGTTATGTGGTCGCTGTACATTTCTGTCAGAAATATTTTTTTTTTATTTTCCAAAAGAAAGATGGCGAGAGAAATTAAATAATTCTAATTTGTTAGCAACTTTCTGTTGTATTACTTGCTGTAACATAATTTTAAATGGACATAATTTGTGACATCTTACAAACAAGTGTCCATGTCAAATTATTACCTGTTTACATATTTATCTAATGTTAAATATTAATTTCTCTAAATGACCTGGTAAAAATATTTCTATTAAAGATAATCTCAATTAAAAACTATTTAAAAAAAGTAGCATTAAAATGTAAATTTGTATTAAAGATAATCGCAATAAAAAAAAGTAACATTATTATTTACATTTCTTTCTTCATTTTTATATCATGATATACAGAAATGAGAATTTACGCTTCTTATAACCTACATACAAATTGTATGTTGTACATAAAAAACAAAGGTTATTCAAAAATACTCAAGAAAAGATTAGGCACATACCCTACAAAAATAAAGAAGCAATGCACTGTACTAAATACATATCAAAAGTTAAAAATAAAACTAAGTACATTTTCTTCATTCTACACCAGAAAATATTCAGCATTGTGTTTGAATCTGCTTTGGCAAGTTACAATAAGGTAAAAAACTTAACAAGAATCGTGATGTTACCACCATTAAAGATTAAACAAGTGGGTACTACTTTAACCACTTCTAATTTCGATTTTGTTTTACTGTTACATAAATTACTATAAAACAGACTACTTTACTGCATACTTAAATATCTGTTACTATCAAAATGCTGATAACACGGTTTTCAGCTTGTACTAGCAATTATACAAATGCCGCGATCTTCGAATTTTTCTTCCTCTGTTCCCAAACTAAAAAGTGACCTATCTCTCGGCTGCCTAAACGAAAAATGACGCCGATCTCAAATACCTCTTACAATGCCTCGGCGCGGCGACTGTTAAGTGAGTTACGTATTTAATGCGTATTAAAAAGCATAGCCAATCATTTGTCAATCCTTATTAAGAAATGCACTATTTTTAAAAATTCTATAGGAGGAAGAAAGAAAAAACAAATTGAAGAGTGAGACACTAAAAAATGTCCTTGAAAGCAGCACTCAACAATTATAAACAGACCCTTAAATTCTGTTTTGTCTAACATTTTAAAACCCAGAAAGATAGGAACTATTTTCGATATATAGGGTAAAGGTTACAGTGATTGGCCACTTAAGCATTGGAGTTTGATAAAAATGTGTAAGGCATTAATTTGTATTAAAAACCATATATTTAAATAATACACTAAATATTAGACTAAAGTATCCTCTTTATGACTCTGTATGTCATTTATTGTTTAAAAATGTTTAATATTTATAAAAAAAGTTTTATTCTTGGAAAAGCAGATTTTATAGTGATTGGCCTAATTTTGATAATGATTGGCATAGTAAGTAGATAGTAATTGGCCACCAGTAAGGGGCTAAGTTATCCTAGGTACATATTTTTCTTATTTATCTATCCTACCTGCGTTATTTTAATTTGGTTTAAAAAACTAAAAAACCATTAAAAATTATATATAATTTTAGTGATCAAAGACGAATTTGGTTTCAAAAATTTTTAATAAATGCCAGAAATTACAAACCAATTACAATGTTCACAATGTACGTCTTGTCAAAACAAACGTTACACAAAAAGTTCTTCATTTCGGAGGATAATATCTTATTTTTGGAAATACATTTTATATGGTATGTTTTAGAACAATTTGAAAATTTTACTCCATATTGACTACGTGTTATATTATTAACACACGTATAGCACAGCCCAGTGTATATAGTTTTGTTCTTAAATGGATTAGGAGCTGATGGTGTAATAATAACCATATTCGTGTTAATGATTCCATCTTGACTGTTGTCACTAAACAGTTTTCTTTTTTATTTTTCTGGCACAACAGTAAGACAACTTTGGATGTTTTCAAGGCTATCTTGGAAGTCCATTTTTGGCAAGGTTTTCATTACGTTGAGTAAAGCATCACCATCGTCTGCGTGTGCTACTTTAGATACTTCCTTGGTTGCACAGCTATTAACACTTACATTTGGAGAATATTTCATATTGGGATCATTGTTTTCTATATCACCTGCTGTGCTTGTTACGGCTTCTGGATCTGTATTATTTTTAAAAAGAAGTTTAACGTTAGTGTTGTTTGGTGATCTTTCTGTATAATTATGTTTAGGCTTTCTTTTTGTTCCTGCTTTTTTTTATTAATTTGTTTTCCTTTTAGTTCTTTTTTGTTCAACCTTTCAGTCTTACGTTTCTCCTTTTTCTTCTCCAGTTCTTTTTTTATAGCCATTTTTTCTTTAATTGCCTTTTTCATAACGGAGGAAGTCAGAACAAATGGTAGTTTCTCCGTCTCTCTTTTTCCTTTCCTTTCAGGAGTTTTCGGCCAAATAACATAATCGCTGATTGATGAAGACGACTTATTTAATAAGACTTGTTTAGAAGTGAGCGATGAAGTGTTAGGCATTTGATTGTCGAAGCTAGTATTTTCTTCTATTAGAATAGGAATATTTTCAATGTCAAACATTTGCTCATTTACGATAATTTCCAAAGTATGCTTAATAAAACCTTCATTTTTTTCATCCGGTAAATTTCTTATTTCAAGAGTTAATTCTGGCTCACAGATTTCAGATTGGATCGTCCCATGAAATTAGTCCGTTCCACCTTGCTGCTCTGTATCTTAGCCTTTATCCATATCTTCCAGTTGATCAGTATTCACGGGTGGACTCGTCTCCAAAAATTCTTTATAAATATAATACATCGTCAAAAAATCGGAATTATATGCATCACTTTCAACAAAGTTTTTAAGCCTTTCCATTTTTTCCACTCCAACAATTTTTTTAAATGTTTCGAATGTAATTTTACTGACTTTCGTGTCTCTATCTTGTTCTTTTGTCTTGCCAGTGCATTTGGAATAATCAATTGCGGATACATTCCAAGGGAAAAGCCCACAGGCACGAAAACCATTTCTAATATTTTCTGGTTTTATATTATCAACCACTTTATTTAAACTGCAGCAAAATTGTCCTTTGTTACAACTTCAGTAGGGTGCTCTCTCCGAAACTTTAATACACCACTTTTCCATCCTTCTTTTAAGGGCTTAAAAATGGACACATCTGCAGGTTGCACGATTCGAGTCGAGTTAGGGTACAGAGCAATTAGAATTATCTGTAGCTTTGTGCATAATTCGCTTATTTCATAGGTTAAATGTGTGCTGTGACCATCGACGAACAAGGCTATTGGAAATTTGATGTAATTTTTGCTTACGTAAGGATACAGAATGTTTCCTATATATTCGTAGAACAGCTTATTTTTCATCCAACCGTTATCACCGTATCCAATTCCTCAGGTGTCAGGTACAGATTTAACAATTTCAGCTGGCAGTCTTTTGTATGCATAGATAATCATAGGTAGGGTCACAACACCACAAGCTGAAAATGTAAACATCACTGTGATATTGTTTTTTGAATGATGTTGTATTTCATAAACGTTTTTCGCTCCTCTTGGTGAAAGTCAAAACAGGTTCAAACAACAAGTTTTTTGTTCTTTGGGCAAAGCCAAAAACAGGTTTCGTCTTCATTGTAGATTCTGCTGGGATATTCAAGAATCTCAAATAATTGTTTTTCCTTTAAATAGTCTTCTACATTAGTAAACCAGTTTCTTATGTCTGCTTCGGCTACAACTGAGCTAGCTGCTGTTATTTCTTCTGCGGTTCTTAGAGTTATATTTGGGTGACGTTTTAGGAAAGAGTGATACCATCCTCTTCCTGGATGGTTATCTTTAAACGGATTTTCTCTAGGAGCTGCGTTAAGGAAATATTTCACAGAAGCTTGAATGTCTTCCATTCTACGAGGAAATCCTTTCTTGTATAAGGTCAAAATCCATCTTTCTAGAAATGCTTCTTCTTCTGAAGTTAATACTGGGTGAGGTCCAAGAGAAACTTTATTATTAAATCTGACACTTGACCGGAACTGAAGTGTTGCTCGAGGAATCTGATATAACTTGGAAGCTTCTCTTTGACTCATACCATTTTCAATAGACTCTAAAGCCTTAATTATATCTTCTTCTTTATATTTTTTTCGGTAAGAAACACCTTCACAGACCTTTGGCATGTTATAACTGAAAAAAAAAGGATTGCGATAGTGATTGGCCACATTGAAATATAGTAATTAGCCTACGGCCAACGACTGTTTACTCTTAGAATATTTAAAGGTGACAAAAAGAATAATGTAATTTAGAGTGCCCATTTTTATGGAAAACAAATTATATCTGAAAGTTTATTTTAGAAATTAATCACAGTAATTGGCCGGCCGGCCAATAACTGTTTATATACCTAAATTATTGATATAGTTATTGGCATAATAAATTCGCGCGTTTTTTGTTATCTAAAAATGTTTGGGGCCTAAAATTTGATCAGTTAGAACCTTAGTTTAATATATCATGCTAAATTATATCTATATCTACAACGATTAACTTTATAATGGATCAAAATCAAGTGTACAATCCTTAAGAAATTCGTAAGATTTTACCTGTGAACAACTAAACTGGCGACAGCAAGAAGTAATCACAACCTTTAAGCACTTTATTGTGACTATAGCCAGATGAAACTTTAGGTGAACATTAAGCGACGTTGTCAAAATTATTCTGTAGATTTGATTTATTTTAGTAACAGCAGAGATTCTTAATATTTATAAATTTATGTTAACATGGCCAATCACTATAGCATGGCCAACGACTGTATCATTTACCCTATATATATATATATATATATATATATATATATATATATATATATATATATATATATATATATAGAAAAGAAAAGAAATTTAATCTTTGCAGATTAGTTAAATAGTAAACTCTTAAATATTGGGGAAATCTGCAAGAAATACTCTAATGTGTATCAATTGTTTCGCCGAACGTTTTCGCCAAAGAGAATTAATTTGGCTTCTTCAGGGCTGAAAGAGAATAAATTATAATTAGCTACCATATAATATTATCTATTAAAACATTATTGATCTTACCGTAACTTAGAATTGTAGAGTTAGAATATTAAAAAACTTTGCTAGTAACATAGTGGTGTTTTTTGTTACTATGTGCAAAAAAGTTTTTTTATAAGGATTGAAATGTATGGTAGCTTTGAACTTGACACGTAAAGGCTTACCCAAGGTTAATCGAAAAACCCAATGCAACTACATTTAAAAGGAGGTAATTCTTTGAATTGTCGGCAATAACTAAATTTTTGATTTTTAGATAGTTAAAAGTGAGGTTCTGTTTAAGCCAGAACGCAAGCGCTGACAACTTCATTAGTTCGTATGAATCTTTATGTCGTTAAGGTTCATTGGTAAAAAACGAATGAATTTAAATCCCAGTAAAGGGAAATATTATTTTGATTTTCTTTATTTAATTATATTATATTGTTCATGTATTATTGAATCTTATTGAGACGTATCTAAAAAAAGCAAGGGAATGTTATATATTTTTTGTTAATGAAAATTAATTATAAAGGTATGTTAGTTGTTAATGGATATATCAGTCAAGTTAGTTATCTGTGATATAGTATTGTTCTTGGTATCTGATTTAAGTAACAGGTGGTATATATCGCTTAGATTCTTGATGTCACTCTTAACATTAATGGAGAAATCGTTAAGGAAAATATAAGACATTTCAATGAACTCTCTTTTAGATTTATTGTTCTCACGGTGGAGAATTGTGGTGTTAGTATAGTCCATGAGATGACCAGTGGAATGGACATGTTTGGCTAATGCACAACGGTCAGGGTGAAGTCGGGAATCACTTTTGTGTAGTGTAATACGTGATTTCAATAATTGAGATGTTTGACCGATGTAGGAATTGTTGCAAGAGAGACATGGAATGTTGTAGACAATATTACTAAGCCTATCTATGGGAGTCTTATCTTTTATCTTAGAATAAAGATTATTAATTGTTAGGGCTGATCTACAAGCCACATTAAGTTTAATGTTGTTATTATTATTGCCAAAGCTATTTTCAACACTTTTCAGAATCCTTGTTAACCCCGGAGTGATATCTCTGAAATATGGTAATGAAAAATATTTGTTTATAGGAGTATCCGAGACTGGGTTCCCACTTAAGACATCAGGATCAGCATTGTTAGTCGCGAAGGAAGGTGAAATATCTTCGTCATGGATAGTATTAAACAAAATCTTATTAACTAATGGTGTTGGATAAGCGTTTGAAATAAAAAGTTTCTGTAGGATTTGTAGGTTTTTTGTATGAAATGAAGGATCTGATAGTTTTGTTACTCTATTTTTCTGATCATTACTGATCATTTCAATTTGTAATTCCGGCTTACAATTTTCAAAATGTTCAAGTAAAATGGAAAAAGGATTTGTACAAAGTTGAATATTTGTTTCCTCCTAGAAATTCTGAAGTCCCGTACTAAATGAGCTTTGAAGACTAGAAATTATTTTTTTAAACTTTTCGTATTTGAAATATTATTTAATTTGATGCCTTATCCTTTTATAAATTTGAAATAAGTAAGTTTTTTTTTCAGTAAAATTTGAATAAAAAAAGAGTGTTTTTTTGATTAGGTTGGAAAAATTATTTTTTTCCCTTCAATCTTAAATTTGGTATGATCAAATGTCTTATTATGTGCACAAGTAAAGTCCTTTGGAACAGCCATCTAACACTGCAATAGTAGCAATTCGCCTCCCATATTCGTTTTTCCTGAAAAATTTCTCGGAATCGTCGTCGATGGGTAGCTTCAGTGTGAATTTTTCGGCTACAACATGATACAGGCTTAATGGCTGAGGATAGATTAAGTTTCTTGTCACATCGATTCGTGGCGGATTATACAATGGTATTTAAAACTTGACAAACGTTGGTGATCATCATGACAATCTTTATCTTATCGGCAGCAGCGCGGAAAAGCTTCACAGATGATGTCAAGAAAAAGTTTCACGTTCTTAAAAAAAGCCATTATCTCCTGGTTGTTGGTCCATTTTTCATTTATTAGGGTGCCGAGGTAGTTGCGGTTTAATTTTTTTGGTACTTTGGCACTACACAAATTTTACAGATCAAAAAGCAAAGCATAGCAAATGATTAGACAAGTCGATGAGTTTTAAACTCCCGAATTGCTATATGGTCCCTATATTTACAATTTAAAGTTATGGGTAACTCTTGATCATTTCGAAAACATACATTTAAAAAGAAATTAATTTTAAAAATCTTATATCTCACACAGCCAAATTGAAAATAGAGTTGAAGCGCCTCACACAAAAATTGAAAAATAACTGGGAAACCCGATCATATATATTGCACAAGTCTTCGTAATAGATGGCAATGACATTTTTTTCAATGGCATAGACATTAGTCATTTAGCCAGTTGCAATAGATTCTCCAATTAGACAAATGCACAACCCTATCCCTAATAGAAAACTAAAGGATAATTAGTAGAAGAATATATGACAAGGGAACTTACAGGATCACTTGCTTCTCGTCTAGGGGCCCATCAAGACATTCTTAGTAGACAAACAACACTGGACCAGGAATAAGGTGTTATAACATTTAGGGTAAACAAAGGATACAAATCTAAATTTCCACACGATCATGAAAAATTCCATGCTCGCGTACAAATTCTATAGAACCGTGCATATGTCTGACAAGAAATCTATAATGATATTATATATTTGTTGTGAACCTGTAGCCAGTAGCGACTGGATATTGAATGGTGCATACATATTAAATTCGATTAATTTTTTTGTAGAGAGAGTTTGAATGCTGTTGAAACTTAGGACATTCAAAAAAGATGTGATCAAGATCACCCAGTTTTCCGCAATGTTTGCAATTATCATCTTCAATCACATTTATCTTATATAAATGACTTGGATAACACGCATGTCCAAAGCGTAGTCTATTTATGGTTATATATTTACGTGGAGATTTAAAATTCTTAAACCAAGTAGTTTGTGGAATAACTGGTTGTAAAGTGGTGTATCTTGTTTGGTTTGTAAAGCAGTAAAGATTTCATTGATCTTTCCATGTCGATAGCTGGTTTTTTTTTAAATCGTAATGACATCTGATACACATAAAGAATATGACAATAAAGTGCCTAATATTATACTGGTTTTAGCTAAGTAATCTACATATTCATTATCTTTGAGTCCAATATGTGCCTTAACCCAAATAAATTTTATATTAAAGCCAGAGTTTGCTAACTGCTTTAATTGACCCTTTATTAAAAAAATATAAGGATTACTGAATGTTTTGGGCAAAGAAGTGTTTTTTATGTTCTTTAGAACTGAAAGACAATCTGAAAGAATTAACGATTTTTTAATATAAGTTTTTAACATATTTCAAAGCTTCGAGTATGGCCAATGATTCCGCCGAGAAAATTGAAAACTCATTGGAAAGTTTGTACTTAAATAAATTCAGAACCTCCTGAGGGTGGAAAATAGGCACAGCCAGTCCCTTCTATTGATTTAGGTGTGTCCGTGTATATAACTGTGGGATCACTATAACAGTTCAAAACAGATCTCAGAATATGGTTGCTCAATTTGTTGTTGTCACTATATGTGGGTATTATTAAGTATTGTGGGTATTATATGTGTAAGTATGTGAGTTAACTTCAGTTTTATGTAAGAGAGCAAAGAAGTCTAAATTTTTGTCCACTTTGGCCAAATTCTTTGAAAAAATAGAATTGTTCTGTAAAGCAGTGCACAAAGGTGGAGATGGCTTTTTAATCCAATATTTGTCAGTGAGATCTGATTCGTTAAGTTGACGTATACTCGAAAATTATTTGGGATTTGTTGAGTGGGCTTTGAGTACCCATTTTTCGCTTAATAAATTTCTTCTAATCACAAGAGGAGGCCCATAAGCTTCAACATGTAGTGGTTGTATAGGGGTAGATCTCATAGCACCTAAACAGACCCTTAAGACAGAATTTTAAAAAATGTCAATTGTTCTTAGAAGATTTCTAGACGCAGAATCATAAAGAGTAGCACCATAATCTATAATGGATCGTATATAGGCTCTGTAAAACAATAAGGACGTTTCAACATCGCAACCCCACCACAGTTTAGTTGTCATTCTAAGAAAATTACTACCTTTGTTACACCTATCCAGCATATATTGCATGTGTTGTTTCCAAGTCAATTTTTTATCCAGTATAAACCCCAGGTATTTGACATGATTTTTAAATGTAAAAGATTGATTATTAAGAAGTATATTTTGATTTAGAGAAAGGTTGTGTCTTGTAAAGACAGATACTGCTGATTTGGCTATTGATAAATTTAAGCCGTTCTCTAAGTACCATGGGAAAAGAGAACTACATACTCTGCTTAGGTGTTGCATACCGTTTTCATATTTCTTACTTTTTAAATAGACACAAAAGTCATCTGCATATTGTATTATTTTAAATGGTATGTTGTTTTTTGCATATTATGTATGTCAGAGGTGTACATATTAAATAAAATTGGCGATAATACCGAGCCTTGTGATATGCCGTGATAGTTGTGCCGAGGTCCTATTAGTTTGTTATTATGGTCTCTGACGTAGATTACACTGTCTGTATAGAAACCGATAATTGTGTTAACGAAAACAATTGGCAAATGAAAGAAATTTACCATTTTGAATTTTAAGATTGACAAACAAACTGATTCATATGCTCCTTCAATATCCAAGAATAGGGCTGTTAAATAGTTATTCCTAGTTAAGTTATTCTGTATATCTACAACAAGTGTTGTTAAAACGTCTAGAGTTCCAAAACCTTTTTTGTAGCCAAACTGGTTTACTGGTAGTAAATTCTCTTTTTGTATCCACCAATCTAATCTAAATTTTATAAGCCTTTCTAGGGTTTTAAATTCGCAAGAGAGTAAGGATATTGGTATATATGAACTAACAATATTTAAGGATAGGAACGACTAAGATATTTTTGAAGGAATCGATAACTATGTTATTTTGGACGATATCATTGAAGATATGTAAAAGATGGCTTTTTGCAACCTTTGGTAGGTTGATTAACATGGGGTATTTTACATGATCGATTCCAGAAGAAGTATTAATGTGGTTTTTAAGGGCGAGGTCTAATTCAGTTTTAGTAAAAGCCTTGTGTAGGCTGTATAGGTGAATGTTGAACCCATGGAGGAGATACTCTATTAAAGAAGTCGTCTAATAAAGTATCATTGAAGGGTTTTGTACTATTATGTAATTTTCGGTTCATTTTGTTAGCCTGTGACCATATTTCTTTAGAAGAAGTATTTTTGCTTGATCCAACTAGCGTTGGCTTTTTGTGCCAGCTGCTTTTTAATATGAGCAATAATTCTCTGACATTTTAGATAATTATCAAGGCTATGGCAATGACATTGACAAAACGACAACTATTATGTCTGGGTAATACAGTAGCTGCTGCATTACAGAAGCGAGTCAGTAGCGTAGCACAAAAGTTGAATTTTTACTAATCTAGTCTAAGATAATTAAACTTATTTTTATTCTTCCAAGTCTTCAAGGACTACCTTTAAGATTCCACCGTAACACGGCACGCGTACCATGGGTTGGTCACATTTTCCTTTAAAGATTTTAGATTTTATAAAATATCTTAAATAAACTATAAATTATTAAATAAACGCGATATTTCGGCCTCCGTGTCAAATGCCAAACTTACGTTTTTAAACGAATTCATTTTAAAATAGTATATTCCAGAAAGCATATTTATATTAATTAGTGAATCTAACAAAAAGGAAAATGATGGAGATGTTCATATAGAAAATAACCATTTTGATTCTGGCAAAAGTGAGAATATCATTGGTTTCCTATATTTATTTCAATTTGAAAAAATATGCTGCGATGTAAGAAATATCTCAACCTTTTTTTTTTAAATTTGAATAAAATCCTTTATAAAAAGGTATATAAAAAACCCAGTTGGACTATGTTAAATTGACAAAACGTTTTCGGAATAAGTATTCCATCATCAGTGTCCTATAATAGTATTTAACCACTTAATTAAAAAGAACATGAAATAA